>NC_139638.1:4026900-4089678 GCF_964638095.1 Poromitra crassiceps | reverse complement strand
AAACACATTGGGATTAAAAACAATACCGCTACACTCTGTTTCCCTGATGAGATGATCTGTGACATAACAGAGAAAATTCCTGAAATCCTGTCTACTCACAGCTCCCTAAACAAGATTACCCTGCATATCGGAGCCAACGACATTCTGAAACAGCAATCAGAAACACTAAAACGTGACTTCCTGGACCTACTGAAGCTCGCCTCACTCAATATTGAGGCATTTATCAGTGGTCCCCTGCCCCCCAATGGATACAAAGTCAATAAGTTCACCAGGTCCCTAAGCCTAAGCACGTGGCTTTCAAATGTCTGCCCTCAGTATAATGTGAATTATATTGACAACTTCAATCTCTTCTGGGATCGAAGCCATCTCTACAATCGTAATGGTCGACTCAACAGAGATGGCACAAGGCTGTTCACTGCCAATCTTATCTTCAACATCAATCACCCAACATCTGATTACTCCACGGCCAGGAATGAGCCCCCCATCCTCTCCACTATCTCCAACCCTCGCCGCGAGGTCACATTGCCAGTCGACACGTCTCATCAACAACAATCCCTGTTGCCACAACTCGAGGCCAGCCGACTAGACGAAATTTCCTCTGCCATGCAGGCGATATCAGCCCATCCACCCCCCCCTTCGGAGCCATCTACTCCCCCCCGCCAACTCCCAGCTCATCAACAACCAACCATGACGTCCTTCTGGGATGAAGTGGAGGACGCTGCTCCCCCCTCCTCCTCTCCTGCCCTCTGCTCTATCTTATCCCATCCCCCCCCCCCCCCCCTTCGCGGCCCCTACACCCCTCCGCGACCTCCCAGTTCATCAACTACCAACAATGACGTATTCCTTACAGGAAGCGGAGGACGCTGCCTCCTCCCCCTCCTCTCTGCTTCCAGGATGAAGAGGAGGGCACTGCCCCCCCCCTCCCCCTCGCCTCTTCTCTCCCCCCCCCCCCCTTCCGGGCCTCTACACCCCTCCGCGAACTCCCAGTTACATCTTCCTTCCAGGATGAAGCGGAGGATGCTGCCCTTTCCTCTACCTCTTTGCTCCTCCACCTCTCCCCACCCCCCTCCCCCATTCCATTCTCCAGCAGGATGGACAAACTGATAAGCTTTGGACTGTCTATGATCCCCCAGTCCCCCTGTCCATCTAAGCCCCCTCGTTCTACCCTCCCGACCCTGAACCTGGCCCCTCGACCGTCCCCTCCCTCACATGCCCTCCAGCCCTCTCCCATACTGCCATGCCCCACGCCCCCCCGACCTACCCCCGACCCACCACTCCTGACCCCGAACCTGGCCCCCCCACAGCCCCCTTCCTTACATCCCCCTCAACCTACCTGCTCCCCGCCCCCCCCACCCACCCTCTCTCTGCCATCCCCCACACCCCCTCGACCCACCCCCGACCCACCACTGCCGACCCCGAACCTGGCCCCCCGACCGTCCCCGCCCTCACATGCCCTCCAGCCCTCTCCCATACTGCCATGCCCCACGCCCCCCCGACCCACCACCGACCCAGCACTCCCGACCCCGAACCTGGCCCCCCCACAGTCCCCTCCCTCACATCCCCCTCAACCTACCTGCTCCCCGCCCCCCCCACCCACCCTCTCTCCGCCATCCCCCACACCCCTCACGCCCTCACATGCCCTCCAGCCCTCTCCCATACTGCCACCGTCCCCTCCCTCACATGCCCTCCAGCCCTCTCCCATATTGCCATGCCCCACGCCCCCCCGACCCACCCCCGACCCAGCACTCCCGACCCCGAACCTGGCCCCCCCACAGTCCCCTCCCTCACATCCCCCTCAACCTACCTGCTCCCACTATTGGTCTATCGATCCAATGCTTCGATACCAGTCTTGATTTCATACAGACGTAATACTTTCCCCCCAACACGATCTGTTTCTAAATCAGACTTAATCACCATTCCCCTTGTGAAGCAAACGATACAAGTTCCAGGCTCTAAAAAAATTAAAGCCGCACTCCTTAATGTTAGGTCGCTGTCAAATAAATCTCTCCTCATCAGTGATCTGATTACCAGTCATAATCTGGATTTAATGTTCCTCACAGAAACCTGGCTCGATATGAACAACAGAGTGGCTGTTCTGTCCGAATCAGCACCGCCCAATTATAGCTTCATTGACACTCCCAGAGCTGATAAGAGGGGGGGGGAGTAGCGATTGTCTTTTCTGATATGTTTCAATGTAAGCAGGTAACATTTGGAGACTTTCCATTGTTTGAATACCTTGCTGCTATTCTGAAATGCTCAACCACTGTGTTACTGCTGAATATCTATAGACCACCAAAATACTCAGCCAGCTTTCTCGTTGAATTTGCTGATCTTCTCTCCTTAATTTTCATTGAACATGACTGTATATCTATTGCTGGGGATTTCAATATTCATATTGATAACCCGACGGATAATTTTGCCAAAGAACTGAATATCTTGATACTTTTGATCTGTCTCAACATGTTTCAGGGCCTACTCACAACCGAGGCCATAGCCTGGATTTAGTTATTACTAGGGGCTTCAAGTCCTCTTCTGTATAGTCCTCGACTATTGATGTTGCGTTGTCTGACCATCTTTGCGTCTTTTTTGAAATGGAAATCTCCCCTGAGATCATTAATAGGTCACAAACCGTTAAAAGACGAGACATTAATGCAGGCACCAGCGCGCTGTTTATGGAGACATTTTCTTTATCTCCTCCCACATCAGCTTCTGTCAATGAGATTCTTGATAACTTCAATTCAACAATTCTGAATACTATTGATAGTGTGGCGCCTGTTAGATTAAAATTGCTGTCTGACAAAATTAAAGCACCCTGGCGAAATTCTGCATCCGTTAGATGCAAAAAGAAAGATTGCAGGAAAGCTGAGCGTAAATGGCGGAAAACTAATCTTCACATTCACTATGATATTTACAAAGAAAGCCTTCACTCCTACAACCTCGAACTGAAAAGGTCGAGACAATCGTTCTTTTGCGAGATAATTAACAAAAATGTGAACAATGCACGCACTCTATTTGCCACAGTTGATAGACTGACTAATCCGCCTCTCTGTGTAGCACCTGAATTCCTCTCTACTGTCAAATGTAATGAGTTTGCTGCCTTTTTTACGGATAAAATTATTAATATCAGGCAGGCTATTAGTGGCTCCACACCAAGAAATGCTGTGACATCATCCTACCCGCAGATCCCTAGTTCGATAAATTTGTCCCAGTTCAGCGTTATCGACCACGACATCTTAGAGGAAACTGTGCAAGGCCTTAAATCATCTTCGTGCTGTCTCGATACCCTTCCAACAAGCTTTTTTTAAAGCGTTTATAACTGTCTGTCGTCGGACCTATTGCAAATAGTTAATAGATCCCTTGTGACCGGCACTTTTCCTGAGTCCCTGAAAACTGCAGTTATTAAACCCCTACTAAAAAAGCGTAGCCTTGATGCATCGGTAATCAGTAACTACAGACCAATATCTAATCTCCCCTTTATAGCCAAAATAATTGAAAAGGTTGTTTACCTACAACTCAATAGATTCCTAACCTCAAATGATCTCCTAGATAAACTCCAATCAGGCTTTCGCCCCCATCACAGCACTGAAACCGCGCTTACTAAAGTCATAAATGACATCAGAATGAACACAGACTCAGGCAAAAATTTGATTCTAGTGCTACTGGATCTTAGCGCTGCATTTGACACTGTTGACCACTCAATTTTATTGGACAGACTGGAAAACTGGGTTGGGCTATCGGGTACGGTCCTCCAGTGGTTCAAGTCCTATCTTCAAGACAGGAAGTACTTCGTCTCCATTGGCAATTACACATCTGACCTAACTAGGATGACCTGTGGGGTGCCTCAAGGATCCATTATGGGGCCCGTTCTCTTCAACATTTATATGCTCCCTCTAGGCCTAATTATGCAAAAAAACAAAGTAGCCTATCATAACTATGCAGACGACACTCAGTTGTATATAACTCTTTCCTCAGCTGACTATGCCCCCATAGAATCATTGTGCCAGTGCATTGATCAAATAAATAACTGGATGTGCCAAAATTTCCTACAGCTAAACAAAGACAAAACTGAGGTGATCTTGTTTGGCCCCAAAGAACAAAGGCTTAAAATCACTGCACGCCTTGAGTCTCGATCCCTGAAGCCTAAGGATCAAGTCAAAAATCTTGGAGTTATTATTGATTCCGATCTCAACTTTAACTCCCACATTAAAGGCCCATTCCGTTGGTTTTGGCGACAAATAAATGTGCGCAAAGTGTTTATTATTGGCACTGAGTGAATGCGCCTTGACGTCACTTAAAAATGGCGACCAGGGGCGTTTCTCTCCGACCAGCCGTTCAGAAGATACATGGAAAACCGCAGTTTCGAAGTGGATAGCATCTCCCGCCACAGCTAGAGGATGTGACGTCTCGCGCGTTCACGTCGAGCTTGTCCTAGACGCTAACAGGAAATGGCTGAAGTAGCTTTTAACGTTACGCTCGTTGCTAGCTGCTAGCTAAAGGAAACAACAAACACAGACTCCAGAAAAAGTCCAGACTAAATAAATACATATTTATCTAATGAAGCCCGTCTGGCCAGAAAGCAGCAATGTGACCGACATCGGGGGGAAACTAGAGTCAGGACTGTGTTTTCGGTTCATGAAGGGAACTTGCTGCTTGTAGCTAGTGTAATGTGGTTTTGACCAGATAACGTTAGCTGCTTGCTAATGGATTTTCAAGATTCAAGATTTTTACTGTCACTCCGTAGTACAAGTATCTGACCACCTGGTCAGAAACTCTGCTAACATTACCGTCTTGTGTGAAGTAATGCAACCCTAACGTTACTACCGTTATGCTTATGGTCATGGAACATTATTGTTTGACTGCATTTAGCTGCGGTGGTGATTCGTTAGCTTGATGCTATACGCGGCTAACTAATAGATTTAGCTATATTTATAGAAATGACCACCAGCCCCACTAATAACGTTACTGTCTTGTGTTGATAATGAATCTAACAGTCGGAAATATGCCTAACGTTAGCCTACTGTCTGTTATGCTTACGGTACATTGTTTGACGGTAGGCTACCATACATAGGCTACAGGGGGAGCAGGCTATTTCCTGGCTCGTGCTAACATGAGTATCCACTTCCCGCAGCCAGCAGGCTCTGACTGCAGTGGGACTGCACATACTAGTAATGTTAGCTTGATGCTAATCGCGGCTAACTAATATTAATTTACATTTATAGAAATTACCACCAGCCCCACTAATAACGTTACCGTCTTGTGTGGATAATGAATTTAACAGTCCTAAATATGCCTAACGTTACTGTTATGCTTATGAAACATTGTTTGATTGTTCAGTTTGGTCAACTCCAGGCATTACCGTACATACAGGGGGAGCAGGCTATTTCCTGGCTTTTGCTAACATGAGTATCGACTTGCCCGCAGCCAACGCAAGCCAAAACACGACCAAACATGCCACAATAACGTCCCCTAATTCATCCAGAATCCTTCCTGGGCATCTCGAGGCTGATCTGACCGATAAATTGTCCAGGTTGCCGTTTTCAAGTGACTTTTATGAGTTAACGTTACAAAGCAACGAACAGCTCTGCTGTTGCCAGGCAACTGCTTGTGCGCGTGCGAGTATGGTGCCCGCGCGTCAGCTCGTTCACACGCTGCCTGCAGTTACACTAACGGCCACCGGCGTCAGTAATAGTGAGTTTTGACGGATTGGGCCTTTAAGTCAATTAGAAAATCTGCTTTTTATCATCTTAAAAATATAGCAAGAATTAGGGGATACATGTCCAGACAGGATCTAGAAAAACTAATTCACGCCTTCATTTATAGTAGGTTAGACTACTGCAATAGCCTTTTTTCTGGTCTCTCCAAAAAAGAACTTAGGCAACTTCAACTCATTCAGAATGCTGCTGCTAGAGTTCTAACGAAGACTAAGAAAGCTGATCATATCACTCCAGTTCTTAAGTCCTTACACTGGTTGCCAGTGTGTCAGAGAATAGATTTTAAAATACTGTTATTAGTCTATAAATCACTTAATGGCCTAGGCCCAAAATACATAGCTGAATTGCTCCCACGCTACGAACCGTCTAGAACTCTTAGGTCAACAGGGTCCAGCTTATTAACTGTCCCTAGCATCAAATCAAATCACGGGAAGGCTGCATTTACCCACTATGCTTCTGCTAGCTGGAACAAATTGCATGAAGACCTCAGATCTGCCCCAACCTTACTTACTTTTAAAAATAGACTAAAGACTTTTATGTTTACCGTCGCTTTTAACTGCTGACAGCTACTATGCAAACCCAATGAGTCCTCTATAAGTTTTAGCTCTTTCTGCAACTGCGGCGCCTGTTGCTTATTGCACTTTTTATACTCTTTTTTTTTAAGTTTTGTTGTGATGCTTTTAAATGTCCATTTTATTTCTTCTTTTCGTTTATTTTCCTGTGTGCTTAATGAAGTTGCTTAATGCACTTTTTATACTCTTTTTTTTAAGTTTTGTTGTGATGCTTTTAAATGTCCGTTTTACTCTCTTCTTTTATTTTATTTTCCTGTCAACCATTTTATGTGAAGCACTTTGAATTGCCTCTGTGTATGAAATGTGCTATACAAATAAACTTGACTTGACTTGACTAGAGAGTAAAGCATGTTAAGTCATGTGATATGTTCATTACTGTTCATATTTTCATATGGTACAGTCCATATTGTGTCCATCACAACAAGAGGGAGAGAGAAGCAAAGAGGGAGAGAAAAGCAGATCTCAAAAGCAAAGTAGGTAGGTATAGTGAGCGTTTGTTTTTGTCAGTGAGCCTTGATGACAAGAGAGGGGAAGGGAGCGGAGAGTGGAGTCAGCACAGTTTAAGAACAAAACGCAATTTATTTAATTCAAACCTAGTAGCGTGCACAGCCAGCAGAAACGTTAAGAGAGAGAGAGACAGACAGACAGACAGACTGACTGACAGCTGTGCGTATTGGCTATGTGTCTTTGTCTCGCAAAATAAGGTAATTTAATTAAAAGATTAACTCCAGATAGCCTATATGGATGTAGTGTGCGTGTATATCTACGGTAGTTGGCTGTACTGCCCTGCCTCGCTGTACTGCCCTCCCCCTGACTCGCAGGCAGCTCCGAGCCTCCTCCGCTCTACTGTGCTTGTAAATAGGGGGTACGAATAGCCTCACAACACAGCAGAATATATTTACACCCGGTACAAATAGACACTCTGAAACATAAAACACACAGTGGTGTCTTTCATGCAGGCTAGCAAGCGAAACTGCTGTCTGTCTGACCCACTGAGTGTGACCACAGACTGTAGAAAGAGATGCAGGATAGCAAGTGAATGTGCTTCAAACACAAGGAGCAGACAGAAAGTAAACGCTGGAAGAAGAACGCAATATGCAATTATGCAGATTGAAAACAACGTTAGCTCAGCAGCTGGAGCTTGCTTGATAGTTACCAGCTAACAAGTTAACACGCTGGTCTGCCCGCAATATGCAATTAAGCAGATTGAAAACGTTAGCTTGATAGTTACCAGCTAACAAGTTAAAAAGTACAAAAAAGGCACGCACATCCAGTGAGGGGTTAAAACCAGGTGCAGGACCGAGGTGCAAATAAGTAATACAAAAATAGAGTCTGCACACTGGCAGCTCAACACGTTCTCACTCCGACCACGTAGCATATTGACGCTTTGTCCCGTCCCTTATGCGCCACTTGTTACTAACATGGTACCCTTGAGCGACCCATGAAACGACTTGGGCTTTCCGACTAAACTCAATGCAAACCCATAGAAGTCATCTTTGACGCTTATGGCAACTGCTCCCCCATCATCCTAACTGCTCGCCCATTAGTCAACTGCTCGCCCATTAGCGTCTGGGGGGAGGTTAGGTTTAGGCGTGGGGGGTGGGAGAGGTTAGGTTTAGGGTCTGGGGGAGGTTAGGTTTAGGCATGGGGGTGGGAGAGGTTAGGGTTAGGGTTAGGGTCTGGGGGAGGTTAGGTTTAGGCATGGGGGGTGGGAGAGGTTAGGTTTAGGGTTAGGGTCTGGGAGAGGTTAGTTCCTCCAGACCCTAATGGGGGAGCACTTGACTAACGGGGGAGCAGTTAGGCTAATGGGAGAGCAGTTAGGCTAATGGGGGAGCAGTTGCCATAAGCGTCAAAGATTACTTCCATGGGTTTGCATTGAGTTTAGTCGAAAGCCCAAGTCGTTTCATGTGTCGGTCAAGGGTACCATGTTAGTAACAAGCGACGCACAAGGGACGGGACAAAGCGTCAATATGCTACGCGCTCGGAGTGAGAACGGGTTGGGCAGCTGCTCCCAAATATTTATTTGACCACAAAAATAATGTGACGTTTCGGGCAAAGGCCTTCTTCAGACATGAATATAGTGTAGGAACACACCCCTTAAGTACCCTCGCAGGGGTCACCTGACACATCATGTGATACATAAAATTAAACATACAGTGCACTTGTTCACATAATCAAATGTCAACTGGCAATATCAAAACGTGATTGTCTCAAAGGACAAGTAATAATGGACGTTTTCAGAACAACTTGAATATCACATAAACTAGGGTTATCAGGGGGTTCCTCTGCCTTTCCGACATGCTGCCACTCCGAACGTTAACTTCCATTATTCGGACTGGCGGTCGTTCACCTTAGAAGCCACAATGCCGACCTTAGGTTTAGGCGTGGGGGTGGGAGAGGTTAGGTTTTGGGTTAGGGTCTGGGGGAGGTTAGGTTTAGGCATGGGGGGAGGTTAGGTTTGGCGTGGGGGCTGGGAGAGGTTAGTGAAAAACGGGGAATATAGACCCCCTTTCGGAGTGCCGATATTTCGGAGTGGCAGAACGTCGGAGTGGCAGCACGTCGGAGTGGCAGCATGTAACCGGTTATCAGGTATAAACCGTCATAATGAAATGTAATATTTAAGAAGAAAGTGTGAACTGTTACAAGGTGGTCTCTACTACTTTGAGATTGTGGTAGTAGTAAAAAAGTATATGAAGATACCACAGCTGTGAAGAAAATGACACAGGACAGAGATACTAGACAGAGCAATATTACCAGCTAATACCAGCTAACAAGTTAACACGCTGGTCCGCCCGCAATATGCAATTAAGCAGATTGAAAACAACGTTAGCTCAGCAGCTGTGGGACGCCAGCGCTACCTTGGCGCACAAGTGCACAACTTTCTCTAACGCTCCCAACTTTCTCTATACACGCTCTGTCGTCATTGGAAACAACTGTAGGCAGGATGAACCCCCCCCCCCCCCCCCCCGTGGCAAGAACTTGAAAGCGGATTACAGCTGTCCCGACGCTCGTCCCGACCAGACCAGATTCGGCATGCAGGTTGTCCCCAGGTCTGGCACGCAATTTGTATGGACGAGTGCAGATGACAGCCCGGTGGCGCATGCGCACACACCGGCCAAAAAACCTCCGACTTTCCTTCCTCTCTTTTTATGCACGACATACAAGTGCAGGGAGGGAATGACGCACGCAACATTTAACATGAATGAAATGAGGGTTAAAACTTAACTCGCCCAACTGGCAAGACAACCCCCCCCCCCCACATGGCACCGTCCGACTACTCGGGTAAACAATGGCTTTTTGTCGGCGGTGCTGATAGCGCACGGCGGTGGGCTGGACGCTTTACCATTTCACTGAGCAGATTTCTTATTGCTGTCGTTTGGGTTAGGTGATTTCTCTCCACTCCCCCAGGTACGGGGCCGAGGGGCTATCCTTTTACCACCCCGGCCTGGGGGGAGGTTCACCCGGGCTATATTTCTGGGCACACCTCTAGCAGCCATGTCACCGTATCGTCATCCACAGACAGCAGGCCATGCATCCCGTTGGGAGCCCGATACATCGGGCATTCCAGAATGACATGGTCTGCTGTCTGTTCCTCTGCACCGCACTCACAGGTCGCACTAGGAGTCAAGCCCCATCTGAACATTGATGAGCGGAAACGCCCGACGCCGGTCCTGAGGCGATTAAGCCTCACCCATGCCTGTCTAGGCAGGTCCATCCCAGTAGGAGGAGAACCGACATCGGGGATGAAGCAATGGAGTCTAGAGGTGTTATCCCACTCCATTCTCCAAAGGTGATCCGCCCATCTTGCTGCACTGATGTTGGCTTCACTGCATTGTTGCAGGAGTTCCCGAGCAGCAGGAACAAATGGGTGTCTGGACATGAGGCGCCGGGGAGGCTCAGTTGTTGTGACAAGCCTTTCATGGAGCAGGTGGTTTGGCTCCATGGCCCGGCACGCCAGACGTGCTGTGGCTCCTTTGCGACGAAGTCCAGCGGGCTGGATGCCTGCAAGGATGGGGAGATTGTCCACAGGATTGGGACGCAGGCATCCTGTCACTATGCGCATCGATGAGGCGAGTGTGAGCACTGCGACTCCATACCGGAGCGCAGTATTCGCTAGTTGAGTAAACAAGGGCCAGGGCTGCCGTACGCAAAGTTCTTGCGCCGGCACCCCAGCCTGACCCAACTAGTCGCCTCATCAATGCCACTCGTGTTGTCAGCTTCTTGCGCAGTGACTCGAGGTGTCGGCGGAACGTGAGCGACCGTGAGCGCGCACAGAATCCGCTCACGAAACGTTCACCTGCTCGCACGCGAGTGGATTCTCCTGCTTGCAAAACTTCACTGTGCTCTTGAGCAGAAGGCAGCTTGCTTCCCTCTCGAGACTGGATTCATTTTGTCCATACTGTAAGTGGGCGGACCTGTGGGGCATGCCAATCACTATGTGTCCCCGAATATAATTGGTTGAGCAGCTCTGACGTTTATATACCGAGCTACGGCAAGTCTACTGGGACAAACAGTTTCAGTTTAGGCACTTTCGTTTTCGCCTCAGAAAGCATGGCCGACAGCAAAGAGGTAACATATTTTTTTGTCTAATAAAATGTATACGATTCAGTGCATAAGAGGTGTAACATAGCTTATCATTTCCTTGACTTGACAGGCAAAACATATTTTTAAACCTTACATTGCTTTACTTGCCACGGTGTCAGAAGACTGTGAAACAGCTATATGCTTGCAATAATGTTAGCTAGCAGTTAGCTACTGGCATGTCTTTTCCTTGTGGTTGTGAAAGTCAATCTAACGTTACTCTGTTTGGTTAATGTCTGTATAATAGGTAGAGTTACAAAATGCCGCCAGGCATGTTGTTGCCATGTTAAGAAGTGCATTGGAAGCTGGGCCATCTTCTCAAAACCGTAAGTAGGCCTTTGTTGTGAAACGTGTGTCTGTCGTTCCCATAAGCTAAGCTAACATCTACATGGCTATCGTAAGCACGTTGGGGAGACCATGGATGGTTGTAACATTTTGGACATTTCTGTCCATATCTTGGAGCTCTTTTAAGCCAGCACATTCAGAATTTGATACAAACTAATTACATATGTCTGGTATAAAATGGTGTCGCTGTTACCTCTGCAACACAAACAGAAAATGCATGGTTTAGTCTCAAATACAAGGAGTGAAATGTCACAATCCACCCCATAGTCTGGGTTAGTTGTAACACATACTGGGGTGAAATGTAACATTATGAAACATGGATTCTGGCAAAAACTTAAGATATTGAAAGTGTGTTATTGAACACACAGTAACTTATTTATATTGTAGGGCGAATGGAAATTGTAAGGAGTGTAGTTACAAGTGAGTGTGGTACAAAATATTCCAATGTGTACGTGGTTTTATAATACAAAGAATGGAAACAATATCAATATAAACAACAGTATAAATATCACCTTAATCCAGCGCTGCTACAGCGAACATAATTGCTTAACATGTGCATATAAACAGGCAACATAATATCAGGTAAACCACACATAAAGCACACAAAAGCAGACAGGATAAGAAGAAAACAAGAATACAGCTCTCAAAGGCAGCATGATAACCAAAGGAATGAACTGACTGAGGGTTTAAATACAGACAAGCTGTGGCTGGGTCTAATTAGTCTGAAGTGCTGGCAGGTGTGCATGGGTGAGTGAAGCAGGTGAAAGGACAAATGTGAGGTGTGGAGGATCATGGGAGTTCAAGTCCAGGGAGTCACTATTTTGTACATTTTGTCTCTCTCTTAAAGACCAAGTCATACTAAAATCCAAAGAAAACATAAATACAGTTACAATTTAGCTTGTGTTAGGTTGTAAACATTTTTTTCACATGTTACAACTGACCCAACGGCCCCATGTTACAACTGACCCAGATGCTTGTAACCATGAACAAGCTTACCCTACAGCTAACAGCTAAAACATGAGCACTAATTATTTGCATGTAAAATAGCTACATAGACACATAATTAACATGAGTTAAGTTTGATGAGTTTAATTACAACACAGACAATGCTATGACATAAATAAAAAAAGTAAAAAAAATATACTTTCTTACCTCAAAATTAGTTTTTTCCTCCTAAAATTGGCTGTATCTGCCACAGGCTGCTACTTCCTCACATGTGGGCTAAGGACTAAACTGAGCATGTGCAGAGTGAATCAGATGATTCATAACTTGTTCCTGATTGGAGGAATGGGAAGTGTTACAACTGACCTGTGTTACAACCATCCCCGGTCTCCCTACGTGTCAATGACACCTTACTGATCATATTATTTTCAGGCCTTGTGACTATGTAGATATTGTTTTGATTAATGCAGTCTTTAGATATACTTACAATCTTCTTTATGTATTTTTCTCAGTTTACTTAGCTCCTAGGATTCTTTTTGACAGTTTTGTGTTTTCACAGATGAAGGACAGGTTCGGGGAGAGCAAGGGACAATTGGCAACAGACAGCCTGCTACACAGGGACAGCAGCAGTCTGCCCTTGGCATCAGCGAGCAAGGTGGGACTGGGACAAGGCAGCCTCAGATAGTCCAAGGGCGACAGCAGCAGAGGACCCCTGGCTGTCCTCGTACAGTGGAGCACAATATGGCCAGGTTTGAATCTTAAGCTTGTTTTCATGATCAGTGTAAGCCGAGAACATCATTTTCACCTAAGTTTTTTTAGAATTAATGACAGCTTCGTAAATGCTTTTACATTACATGTTTCCTTTCAACTCCTCAGTGCTTTCCCTGGCCTATTCAGATCTGGAAAAGGCTATACCCCGTCTCCCAAAAGAAGGGCTGTCCGGTCAACCCCTATCCAGTTTTTTCTGCTGAATAAACACACAGATCGAACACCAAAGTCCTCTGATGAGATGTCCCTTCTCCAGGCTGGACTCGGGAGGAGGACTATCAGTATTCCTGAAAATGCTGACCACTCCCAGGTAAGGATGACTTAGGACTGAAGGACTTCTTCAGTGTGTGTGCCGAAACAGGAAATTACATGTTTAAATAGTCACACTTAACATGACACAGATAATTACAATCAATCAGTCTGACAGCTCAAAACACTCTGACAAATGCTCAATAAATGCACAATATGCAAAATGAAGCATAGACATATTGTATATATATTATATATATGTTTATGCTTCATTTTGCATATTGTGCAAGACTTTGTCGAAACGCGTCTGTGTTGCCTGTCCTGTGGCTGCCTGCCAGTGAGTCAATAAATTAATACTATTTGATGGACACTTGAGTGCTGCTGGCCTTTTTTAAAAGATTTTCACTTTGTTGCCTGGGACTTGCACCTCCACAGTTTTCAATTTTTTGAGAGTGCTCGTTTTTTTTCCACTGAGGGTTACAGTAGTAACTGCACACTTGTTTTTCACTTTCCCCATAGATATCAACGATACTGATGGACACATATTCCAAAATGGTACCACTGGAAGGGGCCTGGATGCTATATAAAGCTGCTGGTAAGACATAGGTCCCTATCGTTGCATCGGCGCTGTTTCTAGGCCGAGCGGCTGGCGCAGCTCAAATCAGTGGGCGTGGACCAGCGCACTTGATATCGTCGTGCTGGCGCTAGACGCAGCCTCAACCATTACAACCACGCCTTTTAAGCGTAAAATTATGCACCGTCATGCTCATTGGATAACTGCAATAAACGAATCGCACGCTTGCCTTTTTAGCTCCAATTCCAGTGATCCCGCAAAACCAGACGAAAGTCAAACGCTCTGCCCCCCCCCCCCCCCCCCCCCCTTCATCCAGTCTGTCTGTCTGCATTATAGGCTATTATTCTATATTATTATGCTTCTCAAACCAATATAACTGCAGTTGAAATACTGCAAGCATGTAAAAACGCTACACTATAGCAAGATCAAAGTGAAAATAATGTTCTAAATGCATCAGCTAGAAAAATATAGCCTATTAGATTGGTGAAAGTTTGTCCAGAAAGATATCATTTTCTCTCGCCTGCTGCAGGAAGGATGATGCACATAAATATAGCCTACATTATGTAAAGTCATTGCATAAATGTGTTTTTATTGTAAAACTAAGTGTGGAGTAGGGCCAAGTTATTGGAGCGGACATCACAGTATAGCAGATGACAGTAGAAAGCGCGTTCCTCTGTCACTTATCTAAATCACGTTAAATCGACAAGGGATATTTATAGCCCCAGTAGGACATATGTGTTTCACATAGGGTGGTGTTTTCATTTCGATGTTTTATTTGGTCCAATATTGAAATGTTCTACAATTGGAGGTTGTCTTACCATTACACATTATTTAGATCCTCCCTTAATATAGGTTTTCGCCTCATTTGGTTGCTATTTAGTAGCGAAATGGAGAGGCACAATGCATGTTGGGACGTTCACATTGCAGTCAAGTTACAGCTTATTTTTTCTATGGGACTCTGAGCGAGGGAGTCAGAGACAGTCGGTATTGTGCCTGTCAGACTGAGGAGAGAGGGAGAGAGGTGACACAGAGAAGGGTGAAAGAGGAGAGAGCCAGAGGGGAGGGAGAGAGCCAGAGGGGAGCGCTCCGCGCAACTGGCGCACTCTGAATAGGCCTGGTTTTCAAAGGCGCAAAGCGCTAAATGTAGGCCAGGTGCGAAGATAGCAGTACGCCGGTAGTTAGCGCCGACACGCCCACTTTGGCCCATTCTGGGACTGCGCCACGCCCATTCGGCCTAAAGCGCATTTGGCAGCCTAAAGCCATATTGATATCGTCCCAAAACAGGCGCAAGGCACGTTTTTTTGCGTTTAAGGCCCGTTTTAGCGCCGAAGGCTTGTGGGAGAATAGGGCCCCTGGTCTCCGTTAATAAGTTCAACTCTGTGGTATAATATGTTGGCAGTTGAATAAAATTAAATAAAAAGTCCTATCTACTTCTTCTGTAATAATAGTTGGTTGACATGTGCCCATTAATCCTCCTATATGTTATGTAGGTGTAAATGTTAGAGTGCATTACAATAATAAACATTTTGTCTGTCTGTACACAATTGTACATGCTCCTAAACAGGAGGATCAGGCCAGCGAAAACTAAGTGTTCTGGCACCCGAGGCTGAGGGTTACACAGGTGCCTACCTTTCCAAAGCTTTTTGTGGAAAGAGCTGTCTGTACATCATACCCATCCAGGACACCTTGGACATCTCCCCCCTGCCCTACTCATCCAAGGAGTTTGAAAAGATGCCAAAAGCACGATGTACCACGTGTCATCTGAGCATGCCTGTTCAGCTGCTGGCTTTACACGCCCAGGAGTGTGAGCCACACAATTATTCTGACAGCATAGATTTTGAACAGGTAATGTTAACTGTAATGTTATCCCACTATGTAGGGTGATCATTGTCCTTGTTCCGTGGATCTACAGCTTTTTGGTCATTACTGTTTCAGAATTTGGCCCCAGATGTGACCACAGATGTCGATGAGTCTCCAGCTTTGCTCAATCCTTGGAATGTAAGCTCCCTCATTTGTATCTGTTTGTTTAAACAATTTCCATTGTATGTGTGATTGATTGACATTATTCCTAAATTTTATTATAGGCATCTCCTGGTGTGCGCCCATGTACAAGCTCCTCCCACAAAACAGATGCTAAGGTAAAAACAATGCATTGCTGGTCAGTTACAGTAATGCACATGACATTTTGCAGACATTTTGCATCTGACAGTTTCACTTTAAAATGTGATCTTTTTTCATAAAGTTCCGTTGTGCTTGGAGTTGTTTCCTGAGTATTTTGTTGAAGTACATGCCAGCACCTGTCGAGAAAGGTTTTCCCCTATTATGCATATCTAACACATTGTTTATTCACTTTATTTATTCTTGCATAGTGTTGAACATTGTTAACCCTAATTTTGGATTCCACTGATGATGGCATATCACCTTAAATCTTTGCTTCCAGTAAATTGCAAGAGACACACGTCATTGATTTGGATGAGGACAAAAATACCAGTGAAGAAGAATTGAAAGGCAGAGACAAACAGTGTAACAGGTACAGCTAAACATTTTTCCTACCTCTTTAACTTGTCTCCAGAAACTGATTTCCCTGTTTCCTTACAGTCTAACACTATGTTCACACTGCAGGCCGAACTGGCCTGAATCTGATTTTATCCCCCTTATGTGTCCCACATCTGTTTTTTGTTTTTTTTGTTTTTTTTCCACAACAGTGTGAAAAGCAAAAAACACATCAAATCTGATCTTTTCAAATCACATTTGGGCAACTTTAATCTGTGGTTCAAAATCAGATACAGATCTGATTTTTTGAAATGCAACCTCAGTCTGAATAGTAATGTGACCCGTATCAGAATTCAATGCGACCTTGACGTCACTCTTGGTCGACATTCGTCACAATTAGGTCACATTTTTAAAGTAATGTGAACAGACCCTTGGAAAAAAATCGGATCAGGAAAAAAGTCAGATTCAGGCCATTTGGCCTGCAGTGTGAACATAGTCTAAATAACTTTGTTTTTTCCTTCAAGTCTTGCCAAAGCCATCGACACACTGAGTGGACGAGTTGACGTCACAGGGATTTTCAACATTTGTGTCACAAGAGAGGACATGTTTAACAGGGGTATGAAGCAGTGGAGGTGCCAAAAGACAACTTCTCCACAAAAGACCCTCCATGTGTCCTTCATAGGAGAATCTGGAATAGATAACAGGGCTGTCAGGCTGGAATTCTTAACTGGTAGGGTTTACTCTTCCTCATATGTAATAGAAATATTACATAGGGTTTGTTGTGGCTTTTCCCTGGTTGCATGCAATCTCTGTGCAATGGTTTTATGTGTGCTGTACATTCTTCATGTATTGATCAACTTTTCCTTTCAATCACAGAAATGATTTGAGGTGTTGAAGCCACATTGTTTCAGGGAGGGCATAAAGGGAAAACACCAAAGTATTCAATCCCAGACTACCAAAAAGACAATTTCAAGTATGTAGAATAGTGTTCTGCAATGTAACATTCATGTGTACATAATTTGTTATTTTTTATTATTCAATTACACTGTGTTACTACAGGACTGTTGGAGAGATTATAGCTGTCAGCATTACACAAGGTGGTCCACCTCCTAACTTCTTCAGAGAATGGTGCTATGACTACATCTCCACAGGGGAGCTTGACAGAGAGATGATTTCCAAAGATGATGTGACTGATCCAGACCTCAGACAGCTTATGGAAGAGGTTCTTCTGCTCAAATGCTCTTTCATATTGCATGAAGTTTGTTTAATGTAGTTTGTTTGACAGACTGTAGTGTGAATAATGATAAATTCTAAAGAAGCAATATGTTTCCAATGATCTCATTAATGATACTGTTTTTCCAAATGCAAAGGTTGAGATTGCTGAACCTGAAGCTCTGATCGACCTCCTTGACAGAATAGTAGCATGCGGCTACAGTGGTCCTGTAACACAGGAGAAGAATGATGCAATTGTAAAGTATGTGCATGCCATTTTCAATGTGATATTTTTTGTGATGTAATTGTCATCCTTATTTTTACACCCCATGTTTTACAGTCATCCATTCTCCTTCTTTTACACTCATACTTTATATTAATTGTGTGCAATCAGTCTTTTTACTCATGATTTACATGTGTTTGTTGTTTGCTGCTAACATCAGTTTCTCCCCTTTTCAATTTTCTGTGTTACTAAATTGTAGGGCCATTATCTTGCACTCATCTGTCCGCATCCTGCCGATGCTGCAGCAGATATGATCAGGCATGAAGCTGTATGGCTTGTGTGAGATGATTGTAGAGCAACCACACAACTTTCACCAGCTGTTCGTTCCTGGGGCCGGTTGCACCAACTGGTCTTACACTGGTCTTAAGCTAAGTTGGTCGTAACTTTACGACCTACAGCTACGCCGGTTGCACCAAGACGACTTAAGCCTTATTTTCACTAAGACCAGGCGTAACTCCTACGCCTCGTCAGGAGGAGGCGTAGAGCCTGCCTGTAACAGAGATCTCCGCGGAGACCTTTTTGACCGTCATCGTCGTAACATCGCCAGTTCGCCGTCTTTGAAAGCACGACGTTAGATTATAACTAACTACTTGTGTGGCTTAGCCTTCCCAAATGTTGGCGTTAATTATTTTAGAATTTAATACATAGAATTGGGAACGTTACATTCAATTTCATTCAGACTCCCTGACACTAATCGCCGCCGCCATTTTCCCCCGGGGCTTCCACAGGAGGAGGGGGGTGGGAGGAGGGAGGGTGTAGTGACGCACATACAGTAGTGGGTGACGGCGCGAGGCACATGTGGGCCAATCAGAGGGCATTCCCCGACAATTCACATGAACGCGCATTGCTATGACCAGCGTAGTTAAGACCAGAGTAAGCCGTGTTGGTGCAACAGGCGTAAATCCATGGTCTTAACTAAGACCGACGTAGGAGTTACGACCAGGCATAGTTAAGACCAGTTGGTGCAACCGGCCCCTGGGCTTTTGGGAAAGGTCAGTAGTATGTCATTAGATGTTGTTTTTTTCTGAATCTTAAACTGTCATTGTATATTGAGCATAAAGCATTTTGTGTTTTTTCCTCACCCTAAGCCGGATGCTGAATTCCTGATGGGATCCATGTTTCCAATCTTCAGTGAGCCTGGCTCGCTGAGACGCCAAACGGAATCAAAGATTGTGAACTTCTTGCAAGATTTCATCCAGAGCATGGAAGATGAAGGTGATACTATTGCCCTGAAATTCTATGAACCTATTTGTGTCTTTTAATATAACGTAATGTAACCATATAATCTTAAACATGATTATGACAGATTGAATCTGTCTATATTCTCCACTCTGATCATTTTTTATGACTATGTTACTCTTGTGTGCGTGTGTCAATACTTGAAGCAGTGTTAATTTTGACAAGCATTTTAAATGTATTTTTAGTATAATATAATAGACAAATTTATTAACATTGCTTGGGTGAAGATATGCATTTCTATGTATTGAATTTTAATTGCCGACTTGTTTCAGAGGAAGAAAAGAGCTCTGTGGTCGACGAGAGGGAGACCACCCTGAAGAACATGGAGAGTGAGACAACAGATGAACTGGACAAACACAAGATCACTGTCAGTTCTTTCCTTCAGTGGCTTACTGGACAAGCACATGTCCCCATCACCTCCACAGCAAGAGACAGATTTAAAATTCAAATTGAATTTGACCACGATTGCGGAGTGCGCTATGGCGGTATACACACCTTATGCTTTCCTGTAGTCAATGCATGCTCCAACTCGATAACATTTCCCACAAAGCACCTCAGCTCTTATACAGAGTTTGTGAGTGTCATGACACAAGCTGTTAGTCACGGTAGGGAGTTTGGTCGTGCATAGATGGATTGAATGCTGAAGAAGCTAAGCCTCCTCGGAGCGAAGTGATCCACTCCTCAGAGTTCATTAGAAGTTCACTCAAATCATGCTGAGTTCAGTTTGGTATATAACAATGTTCAGTTGCTTTTGGCTCCCAAAACAGGCGATTCTGTCAGCATTAAAGGGGTAGTTCACTTTGGGGGAAAATTCAGTCATTATCTCCTCACCCTCATACTGATAGAAGGTCTGGTTTAGTTTTGTTGTCCACAAAATTTTCATCGCCCTCACATATATGCTCGAGGATGTGCCCAATCTCTGAAGAATTAAATGACAGTGTTTCCTCTACCAGAAGGCTGATCTCGCATTATTTTGTTTAAATGTATAACTTTCCAGAGGGATTATATAAACTCGTGGCCTGAGTATCTTCAGTCTGACAATCCTGCTTTTGGAACAGCCGTGAATAAAGATTGAAGAATAAAGAACCTCCTTCACCTCCGCTCGCCTTGGCGAAATGCATGCTGGGATACCTGCTGTCTCAAGGTTAAAAGGGGTGGGGCGAGAACGTTTCCGGGTTTTTGGACTGAAGTTACATTACATTACATTACATTACGTCATTTGGCAGACGCTTTTATCCAAAGCGACTTACAATAACACATTTTTGTCAGCAATAGAGCAATCTACTATGGAGCACAGTCTGTGATAACTACAACTTCTGAAGGAACAGTGGTACAAGTTTAGGTTAGTGGGTTTTTTTTTTTTTTTTTTTTTTTTTTGGGTGAAAGAGAGAGAACGAAGTTAGATCAAGAAGGGCCCAGATGGTCCTGAAAAGGTGCGTCTTTAGTCTTTTCCGAAAGATCGGCAGTGATTCAGCCGTCCTGACCCAAGGTGGAAGCTCGTTCCACCATTGAGGTGCCAGGGACGAGAAGAGTCGAGATCGGGATGAGCGACTTTTGAGCCCCCGTAGCGAAGGAGGGGCGAGGCGACCTGCACTGGTGGAGGAGCGAAGTGAGCGCTGAGAGGTTTGGAACCTGACCATGGATTGCAGGTACAGGGGAGCTGACTGGTGAGTAGTGTTGTTGGGTTGGGAGTAGAGAGAAACGAAAAAAATGTTTTTTTTTTAGGTGGGCGTGGCTTTGGGCACCTTACGTCATCAAAGGAGGGGGGTCGTGGGTTCTTTTTTTTGGTAAAAGTGTTTTTTTTCAGTACTTCCGCAAAGGGTACTTCTGTTTTTTAAACCCTTATGTGAAAAACCTTTATTACACTTGTTCTGCAAAGGGCATTTCTCCATTTCGCCCTGTGTTTAAAGCCATTTTGAGCAAAAATGCTTTATTTCAGTACTTCTGCAAAGGCCACTTCTGTTTTTAAATCACTTTCTTGTGAAAAGTGATTATTTCAAAAGGCCTCCAAAGGCCACTTCCCCATTTTCCCCCCATACCACCAGCTCACGACAAACAGCAGCGTTTTTTTTTTATCTCGGGGCAAATACATTTGGCCCATTTGAGCAATCATTATGTAACACAGCTGCGACCATTTTCACTGTCTACAGATACCTCTCCTTTGCTCACTGTTGTTATGGGCGAGCTTGTGAAACATCAGCGACTTCCGCATCATGTCTCTCTCTTCGTGACAAACGTGATGCGTGTCCTACCGTGAGTTTTGATCTCGGCCAAAATGCATTTTGGCCCATTTTAGGAGCTACTAAACTAATATTTGTTAACAGCAGCGACCATTTTCACTGTCTATAGATTCCTCTGCTTGCTCACTGGTGTTTCACAATCTCTGACTCACCCAGGCTTCCCCTGCCAGCCCATGCCACCCCATCCCCCACATGACATTGTCTATTACCACGGCCGGTGTTCTGTCGATTTCGCAATCACTTCCGTTTTAAATAAACTTGTTTGTTTTTGACCGTCAGGTGGGCGTTCCCGACAGCATGTAACGCCCCTTGAAAGCTACGAATAGCGGCGAGATCAGGGGGGCGTTCCCGGCAGCACGTAACGCCCCTTGAAAGCTATGAATAGCTGCTTGCTCACGTATTTCTCTGACTCACCCATAGAGGCCCCACAGGTTCCCCCTGACAGCCATCCCACCCCATACCCGCTTATATGTATGTACAATACAATGTACAATGTATCCACCATTCAAATATTCCATAATTGCATGTTGTACATGCAAATATTCCATAATTGCATGTTGTGTAGGCTATCTTAGCTAGTATAGCCTACTAATGTATAGCCTACTAATGTATTGATAAAAGTTAGGCATAGCAAAGCATTCTGGGTATTCCCAAGGCTATTCTGTAGATTCCATCCGGGCAACACACACACACACACACACACACACACACACACACACACACACACCCACCCACCCACTCACAGACATATTCACAGCCAGCCACAAACACACGCACCCACAAATTCACAGGTAAACATGACACACTGAAACATTCCAGTCAACTTCATCATTCATGTGTGATATTATGTATTTTCCCATGTTTTTCCCCACTCCGGATCCAATTGTGACATCACCATGATGATTTTTGATAGGCTATAAGCCTATTAAGCTTTGAATTAAATATGATCAATACAGATTGAGGTTTCAATTTCAGGTTTGAATTGAAAACGATTGAATACAGACTATGGTGTATGACTATGCCGGTTGCCCGTCTCTCAACGAGAGCAGAGTTACCCAGCATGCACTAGTGTGTTTCAACACTGTGTTTTTGGAGATTACTGATGTGCTACGCGATATTAGTTATCTGCAATGTTATGTGATGACTACTAGAGTTTGTACCCGTGTGAACTACATTGCTTTACATTGTAAAATGTTATATGGCAGTAAAATGCCACTGAATGACCAAATTGATGCATTGATAAAAGTTAGTTTGTTGTTTATGCGTATGCAATAACGGATGCGTTATTATATTTACTGGAATACATACACACGCCAGCCTATGTGTCCTATCAGAGTTTTGTTACGTTATTGTACAGTACAATAAACAAAACAACATGATAGCATCAGCTGCATCACTATACGTGTGAGCGTAAGTATTAATGGTTTGCAACTTGTTTGTGTTGTACAGCATTTGGTTCAAACATATGGCGACATTGAATCAGTGTTAGCTTAGCGCTAGCTAGCTAGCATACACTACGATCTGTAGAATTGGCCTGGTTTTGGTCGATATGACCAAAAATTGATATAACGTTACAGTAGCATGGACCCCTCTCGTTTTTTATTACAGTTGAAGATTTCACAAATCTCAACCACTCTCAATCTTGGTACAACCCAGACCCCGGATATCCGTGACCTACGGGTATTATTTCAAAATATGGATTGAATATGAATCTTGGAACGTGAACAAACATCTTAGTTTTATGTATCTGTATTTTATATGATTATTTTAATAGTTACTAACTATATTATTATATAACTAACTAGTCCTCCTCACAGAATTGGTTATTTTACTGTGAGACTTTATGTTTTGTAGACAAGCACCAAGTATATATATATATATATATATATATATATATAATAATAATAATAATAATAATAATAATAATGGTATATAATAATAATAATCTTTGTAATACAATTGTTATAAAATTAAAATGTATATCACACTTACAATATGTTTTGTTGTATGTATTACAACTTAATTCAACTTTGTCTCTCCTCTCCTCCCCTCCCATCGCCTCTCCTCTCCTCTCCTCTCCTCTCCCCTCCTCTCCTCTCCTCTCCTCTTCTCTCTTCACCTCTCCTCTTCTCTTCTCTCCTCTCCACACCTCACCCCCTCCTATCTCCTCTTCTCTCCCCTCCTCTCCTCTCCTCTCTTCTCTCCTCACCTCACGTCTCCTCTCGTCTCCTCACCTCTCCCCTCTCCTCTCTTCTCCTCTCCTTACAAGCCTATAGATGAGGGATTTCAGACAATGTGTCCATTGTTACAATATTGTCAACAAAAATAGCACTAGTCTAAATAACATAACTTAATTCAACTTTTCTTACTACACATTCCAAACATTAACACACATCAAACACAACAACTCTTTCTTACTACACTTTCCAAACATTAACACACATCAAACACAACAACTCATTCCCACTACACTTTCCAAACATTAACACACATCAAACACAACAACTCATTCCCACTACACTTTCCAAACATTAACACACATCAAACACAACAACTCTTTCCCACTACACTTTCCAAACATTAACACACATCAAACACAACAACTCTTTCTTACTACACTTTCCAAACATTAACACACATCAAACACAACAACTCTTTCTTACTACACTTTCCAAACATTAACACACATCAAACACAACAACTCTTTCTTACTACACTTTCCAAACATTAACACACATCAAACACAACAACTCTTACCCACTACACTTTCCAAATGTTAACACACATCAAACACAACAACTCTTTCCCACTACACTTTCCAAACATTAACACACATCAAACACAACAACTCTTTCTTACTACACTTTCCAAACATTAGGCGTTTCTAAGATGTGGGGTCAATATCAATCTAGAATCTAGATTGATTTGATTCACTAATTTGGCGTTCTCTCATGCAAAGAATGCATGCAAGAAGTAACTTTAGTTCCACCATTTGCTCTTTGCTTCAAACATAATTTGGATCAGTTGTAACTTTGACCATTTCTAACAATTTCTAGACAGTGAATTTACACAAGCACTTGAGTGAAATTCATAGTACCTATAGGGACTGTGATTGAATGAATGCAGATTGTCAGATTTGTTTACCAAACCCTTATCCTGGTGCCTGCAAGGGTCGTCTGTAGCACTAATGTCAGCCACTATGTGTTACAATATTGGGCTGGTTTCATAGACCTGGCACAAAAGTACATACATCACATATATGTGTGTTGCATATATCCATATATGCCTCTACCGTATGGGTTAGTCATAATAGTCAAACATGGTTTTTCATGTTCTGACTTGCTGAAATGTGTGTTGCATATATACATGTTAGTTACACACAATAGTCAAACAGGGGTTTTCATGTTCTGATGTGCTGAAATGTTTTACACGTCACGTAAAACAGTTTTAAAAACAGTTAATTAGCCTACACAATGTGTAATTTCAGGTTATTGTAAGTTATTGCATAGTTGCAATCTTTCATACTTGCATACTTACAAGTGGGTTGTTTTTTAATGGCATATGATTTGCGGTTCTAATTACCCAATGTGTAATTTCAGGTGATTGTAAGGGTGTCATACATACCTACAAGCCTTCATATCAGTTGGCTGTGTCAATGATTTTCTGTAGCTCTTGGTGCTTCATCATTGTCTTTGTCAGGCTTAGAAGCAATGTCTAAACAGTAAACAGTTTATGACAAGTGGTGGCAGCATGCTATGCTACTACACAAGACGTGTTATGGTACATAAATAATATGTAGCGTGTAATAATCTGTAGAACTCTGTCAGAGTTCTACTCTGTCATTATTTTTACATTTGACTTTGAGAACTATGATGAACTACTGTTAGTCAGTACTCTGTACTGATGTACAAAAGTAACAAGATTGAGGTTGTGAAATCTTCAACCGGAATAAAAAACTGGATATAATATAACTGAATCAGTTAGGTCAAACTATTATCAGTCAGGTCGGTAATGACCGGGGGAAATTATATGATTATTGTCCATTGTGTGTATGATACAACTTTGTTTATCATTCTGTGCCACACACTATACAGTCTGTATTTAACTCAACACACTCTACCTACCCCTTGACCTCAGAGGGGCTCTTCTGTCAACGGGCCTGAGGCAAGGTGTGGTGATCACAAGCATTGGCATAAATATTGTGGTAAATGAAATTGGTAAATTGGTTAAGCAAAGCAAGTAATGCTTTTGCAATGAAGTTTGTAAGATAAGATTTGTTGTATTTGTTCTATAAGATGTATTTTACAAGATATTTTCTGAGATTTGGTTATATTAACTTATTATTTATATTATTATTCTATTATTATTATTCTAATTATTATTATTCTAATTATTATCTATTATTATTCTAATTATTATTATTCTAATTATTATATTATTATATTATTATTATTATTATGTATATTAACTATACATATTAAAGTATAGATGATTGTTTTGCCCACCTTATATGGTTGCCTTATCAAAACAAATGTATAGCATGTTAAAGTTTTAAATAAAGTCAAGTCAAGTCAAATCCAACAGGTCTTAATGTCAATTAATTTAGCTTTAACATGTTTTTTTTGAAACACACACACACACACCCACACATTGACCCCTCTCATATATACGTAACTGCCTATAACTGTACATATATTCCTTTCACACACACACACACACACACTTTTCAAAATAGACACTCTTTCATATTGTGATTCATAGTGATTCTTGTTTGTTTTATGTGATCCCGGTTTTTAAGCAAACCGGATCCAGTTTCCTTGTATGTGTACATCCTGTACAAGGTACATCCTGTACAAGGTACATACTACATTGGACTCAATGATCCACAGATGTATCAAACAAATGTATGTTTTACTGATACAAATGACCAAATTACCACAAATTCAACATGTAATGCCATTTTCTCAATAATGTTGGTCAAAACATTTGGTGTGACCCAGATCAGACATTGTAATGAGGACCTTGTTATCACTGGCGTATACCCAGACTTGGCACATTGGATGTGCCCAAGATCAGACATTGTAATGACTTGATCAAAAATATTACAGACAATATATATATATATATATATATATATATATATATATAGTAAATATAATTGTATAATATATTCAAAGTATTGTTAATTGTTAATTATTATTATTCAAAAACCTGAAAATACTGTAAATACTGTAAATAAACTAAACTAAACCTAAAACATGCTAAGTTGTACTGTGTGTTAATTTAATGTGTTTTTGAAACACACAACCACATATAAAATCTCAAGTGAGATTTTGAGAAAGAAAAAAGAGAAAAGAAAAATTCACCCTGTGCGCTCGGTGTTACAAAGCGCAGACTTTTGAACCCTAGCGGCTTCCGTCGAGCCGACTCGAACATGACGAGCGTGACGTAACTGTGACGTTGCTTGCTGCCAACCAAAACAGTTGCTCAGGGGAGGAGATGCCGTATTTGATAGGTACACAATGAAGCGAAAGCAAACGACTCAAACGACACTCATTCAGTGTTTTCGTAGGCCTCCCTCCCCTGCTACTGCAGCTGTAGCTGTAGATGGCAATACAGAAAGGAATCCTGAGAACTGTGATGAGGCAGCTGCTATCGCAACGTTACCTGATGATATCGACATAATTCAAACCATCCCTAGAAGATGTTTGAAGAAGGCAGCCATCCTGGCCACAATAGATCAAATACAACAAACCTACAGCGAGAAATATGCCATGGACATAACCGCACACATTTTACGGAAGATCGGGAGGGGCGATTTAGCCGAACGTTTAACAGGACCCAATTTTTAAAAAGCCACGCCCTCCATCTTACTTTTTGTTCACATTTGTTCACATTTGTTCACACTTGTTCTCTAACAAATTCCGGTCAGCGTCATTTTTGATGATCTCCTCCCATATCCCTACACCACGCCCTTCCCTAGACCTAGCTCCTCCTCCTCATCACAACATAAGGATAAAAGAGACGGGTTCAAAAGAGACTCATACCATTTTACACAATAAAAAAGACAGATATCATCATGGAGACCCCGTCGCCGTCACCATTGTCCTTCATTACAACTCACAGCCACTCTGAATCGGAGGAAGAAGAGTTGAACCGTCTGATGTACGGATGTTCCGCGTCGTCATCACCCTTGTTCTTCATTACCCCACCTACCTCACCTCCTTCCTCACAGGTAGACCTTGAAGAGTTGAACCGTCTGATGTACGGATGTTCCCCGTCGTCGTCACCAATGTTCTTCCCCACCCCACCTAACTCACCGGAAGACCTTCTTTCTCCTCCGAACTCGCCCCTGACTCTGGACCAGCCAGATGGACTGCTCAGTTTTACTTTTCTGAACATTATAAAAGCCTGCACCAGCATGCTACCCCTTCAAGAGTGCAGGATGCTTCGGAAGCTTTTCTGTATGAACTGAGGGAAATATAAATACAAATTCCTTGTATGTAACTTGTATACTGTGCCAATAAAAATAAAATTGATTCTCATCATAATCTGGTTTTTCCTTAATAATAATAATAATAATATTGTACAAATGTCTGTTGTAATGAAATAATGAATAACATTATTACACAATATAATCCTAATGTTAATTTAAAATTAAATATTCCTCTAAATATTGCTCCTCTAAATATTGCTCCTATAATATATAAGTTGCAGACTCTCATTGTTCACCATTGTACGTACACAGCCTCCATTTACCCATGGGAACTGGTCATGGGTTAGGGTTAGAGTCAGGATCAGGGTCAGGGATTTCCAGAGGTTTGGGGTATCGACAGCAAAACAACGCAGAAAAAGAGTTATTTCTTTTTATTATCTTTATTGTTTATTTGAACAGGGACCGTATACAATAAAAATATATTGCATATAAAAATATTGCCACCACAGGTGCAAACCTACGTCACCAAATACACCATGGGCATAATCGTACAGTTACGCTGAGCTTCTCCTCCTTGCTCATCGGTCGCTGTCGCCACAGAGCCTGCGTCAGCCTGCGTCAGCTCTTTTCTTTTTCTTTTTTTTCTTTTTTCTCTTTTCTTTTTATATTTTCCCACTCGTAATAGAATTGGTAGTGCCGGTCCTGGGAAAAGTCGACAAAACATCCCAACTCCCAAAGGGATATTGAACAGTCTCCTCGCTCCTCCCTCAGATAACACCCGGTATGGTTCACCTGGTCGGTGAACCGGCCATCCCGATTCAATGCCTCTCGAAGCTTTTCTCCCTTTAGCGCATACACTTGCAGAGTCAGCTTTTCCCGCTGGGACATCTTCCTCAACACCTTGCTGTTTAGCATGTGGCGCCCCTTGTCTTTCCACGTTACATTCACAAAGAATGTGACGTAACTATCCAACGGCTCGTCGGGGTACAGCAGCTTGTCAGAATGCTTTGGTATGTCATCGAACTTAATCAGCTTGATGGTGAGCGTTTCGTCAACATTGACTACACCACAAGGAGCATGTGGCGCTGGCATGCTTCCATCCTCTCTGGTAATCAGAGGATACAACCCAGAGGGATTGGCGCCGACTCTCAGCTGCTGTATCGATTTCTCGATGGTACAGGGTTTTCCGCACGAATGTCCCCACGTAATGACGCTATTCTGCTTCCTAACGTAGAAGCTATGCATGTGGCGTTTTTCATAGTTACATCCGTGTCCTTCCACGCATGCCATGCTTAGTAACGTGCAGAAATCGTATAGGGGCACGGCTACTTATTCACACTCAAACTCCTCCCCATCAGCCAAAGGGCCTCTTCTGTCAACGGGCCCCTCCCCATTTCGAGTAAAATTGACGACAAACATCGGATAATAAGAACAGTAAGAACAGTAAGAACACCGCAAGGCATCAGGTAGCAAGTAATACTCGAGCAAATTATCGTATGTTATCTTATGTTAGTAGACACACGTCACTATATATATATATACCACACACCTAACGTCCATAACATGGTGGACCATTTAACGTATTCAGATTTAACTCTGTATTCAGACCATTGGATTCAGCCCCAGAAAACAGAGTACATTATAGCGTTATAAATATAGTCACGTTATAAACAACTACCCAGCGCTGGTGTTAAATAAAAAATCAAGTTAAATCAATTTGATCATTCAGTGTCGTTTTACTGTAATGCAAAGTAAGTAGCGTTAGCCGCTACATTAGGCAAAGTACCGGTAGTATCTGACGACCCATAATGCATTGCGGCGATAAGGGAGACAGGGCAAATTCGGAAACTACCCCGGCAGCCGCTAGGGGGAGCATTTCATTCAATTTAATTCATTCAACCCATCAAGCGAAATGAAACAATATCCGGAAGTGAGCTTCATTTTGCTGTGTCAAAGTCAATGAGCTCCTTTTTGGTCCATTAATATATACGTCAATGGACTCCACCAAGCATGGTTAGGTTTTAGGGTTTAGGGTTTAGGGTGGGACAGGATTTTTCAGAGGTTTGATTGTGGGACAGTGTGGGTAAATGCAATTACAATTACACAAACTGCTCGAGAAGAGTTGTTTTCCACGCAGTGTACTTTTAAAGTTAAAGTTTGATAGAGACCAGCACAAAATAGCTTGTTTATAATAATAATAATAATAATAATAATAATAATAATAATAATAATAATAATAATAAACTTTTATTTGTATAGCACCTTTCATACATAAAATGCAGCCCAAAGCGCTTTACACATGAAGAATAAACAAAGGTAAATCAGTGAAAATCAGGAAAAAACAGTGAAATGTATGTGATGTAAAGTTATGTGACCTCTCTTCTTGGTTTTAGTTAAACTAATTGAACTAATTGAACTAATTGTAGCCTGTCAGTATTACTACTATTACAGTAGTCAGGGTGTTATGAAGAGTTTGATACGTTGCTTTGATAAGTACTTAGTTTACCACGTGCTATTTGGATAGCCAATTCAGTACCACGTTTCGCCTCTAGGTGTCAGGCATAATCACATATCTAGGAGGGGTTTATATACTTTAAACTTTTTTTTCTTTTCTCTTTTTTCTTTCTCAAAATCTCACTTGAGATTTTATATGTGGTTGTGTGTTTCAAAAACACATTAAATTAACACACAGTACAACTTAGCATGTTTTAGGTTTAGTTTATTTACAGTATTTACAGTATTTTCAGGTTTTTGAATAATAATAATTAACAATTAACAATACTTTGAATATATTATACAATTATATTTACTATATATATATATATATATATATATATATATATATATATATATTGTCTGTAATATTTTTGATCAAGTCATTACAATGTCTGATCTTGGGCACATCCAATGTGCCAAGTCTGGGTATACGCCAGTGATAACAAGGTCCTCATTACAATGTCTGATCTGGGTCACACCAAATGTTTTGACCAAAATTATTGAGAAAATGGCATTACATGTTGAATTTGTGGTAATTTGGTCATTTGTATCAGTAAAACATACATTTGTTTGATACATCTGTGGATCATTGAGTCCAATGTAGTATGTACCTTGTACAGGATGTACCTTGTACAGGATGTACACATACAAGGAAACTGGATCCGGTTTGCTTAAAAACCGGGATCACATAAAACAAACAAGAATCACTATGAATCACAATATGAAAGAGTGTCTATTTTGAAAAGTGTGTGTGTGTGTGTGTGTGAAAGGAATATATGTACAGTTATAGGCAGTTACGTATATATGAGAGGGGTCAATGTGTGGGTGTGTGTGTGTGTGTTTCAAAAAAAACATGTTAAAGCTAAATTAATTGACATTAAGACCTGTTGGATTTGACTTGACTTGACTTTATTTAAAACTTTAACATGCTATACATTTGTTTTGATAAGGCAACCATATAAGGTGGGCAAAACAATCATCTATACTTTAATATGTATAGTTAATATACATAATAATAATAATAATATAATAATATAATAATTAGAATAATAATAATTAGAATAATAATAGATAATAATTAGAATAATAATAATTAGAATAATAATAATAGAATAATAATATAAATAATAAGTTAATATAACCAAATCTCAGAAAATATCTTGTAAAATACATCTTATACAACAAATACAACAAATCTTATCTTACAAACTTCATTGCAAAAGCATTACTTGCTTTGCTTAACCAATTTACCAATTTCATTTACCACAATATTTATGCCAATGCTTGTGATCACCACACCTTGCCTCAGGCCCGTTGACAGAAGAGCCCCTCTGAGGTCAAGGGGTAGGTAGAGTGTGTTGAGTTAAATACAGACTGTATAGTGTGTGGCACAGAATGATAAACAAAGTTGTATCATACACACAATGGACAATAATCATATAATTTCCCCCGGTCATTACCGACCTGACTGATAATAGTTTGACCTAACTGATTCAGTTATATTATATCCAGTTTTTTATTCCGGTTGAAGATTTCACAACCTCAATCTTGTTACTTTTGTACATCAGTACAGAGTACTGACTAACAGTAGTTCATCATAGTTCTCAAAGTCAAATGTAAAAATAATGACAGAGTAGAACTCTGACAGAGTTCTACAGATTATTACACGCTACATATTATTTATGTACCATAACACGTCTTGTGTAGTAGCATAGCATGCTGCCACCACTTGTCATAAACTGTTTACTGTTTAGACATTGCTTCTAAGCCTGACAAAGACAATGATGAAGCACCAAGAGCTACAGAAAATCATTGACACAGCCAACTGATATGAAGGCTTGTAGGTATGTATGACACCCTTACAATCACCTGAAATTACACATTGGGTAATTAGAACCGCAAATCATATGCCATTAAAAAACAACCCACTTGTAAGTATGCAAGTATGAAAGATTGCAACTATGCAATAACTTACAATAACCTGAAATTACACATTGTGTAGGCTAATTAACTGTTTTAAAAACTGTTTTACGTGACGTGTAAAACATTTCAGCACATCAGAACATGAAAACCCCTGTTTGACTATTGTGTGTAACTAACATGTATATATGCAACACACATTTCAGCAAGTCAGAACATGAAAAACCATGTTTGACTATTATGACTAACCCATACGGTAGAGGCATATATGGATATATGCAACACACATATATGTGATGTATGTACTTTTGTGCCAGGTCTATGAAACCAGCCCAATATTGTAACACATAGTGGCTGACATTAGTGCTACAGACGACCCTTGCAGGCACCAGGATAAGGGTTTGGTAAACAAATCTGACAATCTGCATTCATTCAATCACAGTCCCTATAGGTACTATGAATTTCACTCAAGTGCTTGTGTAAATTCACTGTCTAGAAATTGTTAGAAATGGTCAAAGTTACAACTGATCCAAATTATGTTTGAAGCAAAGAGCAAATGGTGGAACTAAAGTTACTTCTTGCATGCATTCTTTGCATGAGAGAACGCCAAATTAGTGAATCAAATCAATCTAGATTCTAGATTGATATTGACCCCACATCTTAGAAACGCCTAATGTTTGGAAAGTGTAGTAAGAAAGAGTTGTTGTGTTTGATGTGTGTTAATGTTTGGAAAGTGTAGTGGGAAAGAGTTGTTGTGTTTGATGTGTGTTAACATTTGGAAAGTGTAGTGGGTAAGAGTTGTTGTGTTTGATGTGTGTTAATGTTTGGAAAGTGTAGTAAGAAAGAGTTGTTGTGTTTGATGTGTGTTAATGTTTGGAAAGTGTAGTAAGAAAGAGTTGTTGTGTTTGATGTGTGTTAATGTTTGGAAAGTGTAGTAAGAAAGAGTTGTTGTGTTTGATGTGTGTTAATGTTTGGAAAGTGTAGTGGGAAAGAGTTGTTGTGTTTGATGTGTGTTAATGTTTGGAAAGTGTAGTGGGAATGAGTTGTTGTGTTTGATGTGTGTTAATGTTTGGAAAGTGTAGTGGGAATGAGTTGTTGTGTTTGATGTGTGTTAATGTTTGGAATGTGTAGTAAGAAAAGTTGAATTAAGTTATGTTATTTAGACTAGTGCTATTTTTGTTGACAATATTGTAACAATGGACACATTGTCTGAAATCCCTCATCTATAGGCTTGTAAGGAGAGGAGAAGAGAGGAGAGGGGAGAGGTGAGGAGACGAGAGGAGACGTGAGGTGAGGAGAGAAGAGAGGAGAGGAGAGGAGGGGAGAGAAGAGGAGATAGGAGGGGGTGAGGTGTGGAGAGGAGAGAAGAGAAGAGGAGAGGTGAGGAGAGAAGAGGAGAGGAGAGGAGAGGAGGGGAGAGGAGAGGAGAGGAGAGGGGATGGGAGGGGAGGAGAGGAGAGACAAAGTTGAATTAAGTTGTAATACATACAACAAAACATATTGTAAGTGTGATATACATTTTAATTTTATAACAATTGTATTACAAAGATTATTATTATTATATACCATTATTATTATTATTATTATTATTATTATTATATATATATATATATATATATATACTTGGTGCTTGTCTACAAAACATAAAGTCTCACAGTAAAATAACCAATTCTGTGAGGAGGACTAGTTAGTTATATAATAATATAGTTAGTAACTATTAAAATAATCATATAAAATACAGATACATAAAACTAAGATGTTTGTTCACGTTCCAAGATTCATATTCAATCCATATTTTGAAATAATACCCGTAGGTCACGGATATCCGGGGTCTGGGTTGTACCAAGATTGAGAGTGGTTGAGATTTGTGAAATCTTCAACTGTAATAAAAAACGAGAGGGGTCCATGCTACTGTAACGTTATATCAATTTTTGGTCATATCGACCAAAACCAGGCCAATTCTACAGATCGTAGTGTATGCTAGCTAGCTAGCGCTAAGCTAACACTGATTCAATGTCGCCATATGTTTGAACCAAATGCTGTACAACACAAACAAGTTGCAAACCATTAATACTTACGCTCACACGTATAGTGATGCAGCTGATGCTATCATGTTGTTTTGTTTATTGTACTGTACAATAACGTAACAAAACTCTGATAGGACACATAGGCTGGCGTGTGTATGTATTCCAGTAAATATAATAACGCATCCGTTATTGCATACGCATAAACAACAAACTAACTTTTATCAATGCATCAATTTGGTCATTCAGTGGCATTTTACTGCCATATAACATTTTACAATGTAAAGCAATGTAGTTCACACGGGTACAAACTCTAGTAGTCATCACATAACATTGCAGATAACTAATATCGCGTAGCACATCAGTAATCTCCAAAAACACAGTGTTGAAACACACTAGTGCATGCTGGGTAACTCTGCTCTCGTTGAGAGACGGGCAACCGGCATAGTCATACACCATAGTCTGTATTCAATCGTTTTCAATTCAAACCTGAAATTGAAACCTCAATCTGTATTGATCATATTTAATTCAAAGCTTAATAGGCTTATAGCCTATCAAAAATCATCATGGTGATGTCACAATTGGATCCGGAGTGGGGAAAAACATGGGAAAATACATAATATCACACATGAATGATGAAGTTGACTGGAATGTTTCAGTGTGTCATGTTTACCTGTGAATTTGTGGGTGCGTGTGTTTGTGGCTGGCTGTGAATATGTCTGTGGGTGGGTGGGTGGGTGGGTGGGTGTGTGTGTGTGTGTGTGTGTGTGTGTGTGTTGCCCGGATGGAATCTACAGAATAGCCTTGGGAATACCCAGAATGCTTTGCTATGCCTAACTTTTATCAATACATTAGTAGGCTATACATTAGTAGGCTATACTAGCTAAGATAGCCTACACAACATGCAATTATGGAATATTTGCATGTACAACATGCAATTATGGAATATTTGAATGGTGGATACATTGTACATTGTATTGTACATACATATAAGCGGGTATGGGGTGGGATGGCTGTCAGGGGGAACCTGTGGGGCCTCTATGGGTGAGTCAGAGAAATACGTGAGCAAGCAGCTATTCATAGCTTTCAAGGGGCGTTACGTGCTGCCGGGAACGCCCCCCTGATCTCGCCGCTATTCGTAGCTTTCAAGGGGCGTTACATGCTGTCGGGAACGCCCACCTGACGGTCAAAAACAAACAAGTTTATTTAAAACGGAAGTGATTGCGAAATCGACAGAACACCGGCCGTGGTAATAGACAATGTCATGTGGGGGATGGGGTGGGATGGGCTGGCAGGGGAAGCCTGGGTGAGTCAGAGATTGTGAAACACCAGTGAGCAAGCAGAGGAATCTATAGACAGTGAAAATGGTCGCTGCTGTTAACAAATATTTGTTTAGTAGCTCCTAAAATGGGCCAAAATGCATTTTGGCCGAGATCAAAACTCACGGTAGGACACGCATCACGTTTGTCACGAAGAGAGAGACGTGATGCGGAAGTCGCATTCACTGATGTTTCACAAGCTCGCCCATAACAACAGTGAGCAAAGGAGAGGTATCTGTAGACAGTGAAAATGGTCGCAGCTGTGTTACATAATGATTGCTCAAATGGGCCAAATGTATTTGCCCCGAGATAAAAAAAAACGCTGCTGTTTGTCGTGAGCTGGTGGTATGGGGGGAAAATGCGGAAGTGGCCTTTGGAGGCCTTTTGAAATAATCACTTTTCACAAGAAAGTGATTTAAAAACAGAAGTGGCCTTTGCAGAAGTACTGAAATAAAGCATTTTTGCTCAAAATGGCTTTAAACACAGGGCGAAATGGAGAAATGCCCTTTGCAGAACAAGTGTAATAAAGGTTTTTCACATAAGGGTTTAAAAAACAGAAGTACCCTTTGCGGAAGTACTGAAAAAAAACACTTTTACCAAAAAAAAAGAACCCACGACCCCCCTCCTTTGATGACGTAAGGTGCCCAAAGCCACGCCCACCTAAAAAAAAACATTTTTTTCGTTTCTCTCTACTCCCAACCCAACAACACTACTCTGGTGTACTGCCCGGTAGGCCAGTACCAGTGTCTTGAATTTGATGCGGGCCGAGATGGGAAGCCAGTGGAGCTCCTGGAAGAGGGGAGTGACGTGAGAGAATTTGGGTTGGTTGAATACGAGACGGGCTGCAGCGTTCTGAATGAGCTGAAGCGGTCGGATGTCGGTGGCAGGTAGGCCGGCCAGGAGCACGTTGCAGTAGTCCAGGCGGGAGGAGACAAGAGACTGGACCAGGAGTTGAGTCGCTTCTCTTGGGAGAAAGGGACGGATTTTGCGGATGTTGTAGAGAGAGAACCTACAGGAGCGTGCTGTAGCAGCTATGTTGGCTGAGCAAGACAGCTGGTTGTCAAGGATCACCCCAAGGTTCTTAGCTGTTTGGGAGGGAAGTACAGTGGTGTTGTCAATGGAGATGGAGAGATCTGCGAGAGGGCAGTCTTTTCCTGGGAGGAAGAGTAGCTCTGTCTTACCAAGGTTGAGCTTGAGGTGGTGGGCAGACATCCAGTCGCCAATGTCTTTGAGGCATGCAGAGATGCGAGCCTCGATTTGAGTGTCTGAGGGGGGAAAGGAAAGGAAAAGCTGGGTGTCGTCAGCAGGGGCGCCGTATAGGGGGGGAAAGGTAGGACGATTCTAAGGGCCCTTGAAGCTGACAGGGGCCCTGTCAGCTTCAAGGGCCCTAAAAGCTTGGACACTAGGCAATTTTTTGCAGTATTAAATTATTAACCTATTGTAATGAATATACTATTTTATTCAATGTACTAGTAAAACGAATTGCTTCTTTTTGGCAAAAAAAGAAAAAATCCTCTTGCACACACACCCCCCTTCGATTTTCAAGAAATGGTTTCTCCCTGCCTGGCTGACAGGAAAAATAGGCACGCCTCCCATCCAGGCAGCGTGGGGCAGCAGCAGCAGCACTACGCAGTACGCGCTTAGATCAGATGAGAGGAGAGAGCAGAGAGGAGACGCAACCAGCAACATGCCAAAAGCAAAGTCAGGTTTCAAAAAGAAAGAGAGCAGAGAGAAAAAAGAGGACAACAGTGCCTCACGCAGTTTTATAGGAAGGCAGGTGAGTGAGCTGGACTGGTGCAGCTGTCTGCCTGTCTCTGTGTGAGGCAAGGCAGATAGCCTACGCTACGTGAATCACTCTGTTAACCTAGAGAACTGTCTAGTAGTCTGTCTGGCGCCATCTGAACATTTATTCAACTTTTCTTAACTACTGGAAATTACCCTGTTAGACCTTAGTGAAATATGCTTACTTTACAGAGTGTTTACATTTCCCTCCTGTCCTGTCTAGCGAACATTTAATCAATGCAAACAATTGTTTGCAAGCCGTTCATATAAATCAGTTGTCCCTGCCTGGCTCTTGCCTAACACAACAGATGCAGAATCAGACACAGCCCCCCCCCCCACCGGCACCTTCCAATGCACCAGTCCTCCTAACTGATGAAGGAGGTGAGACACACACACAGGAGCAGCATTGTGTTGAATGACATGGTAGTTGGCACAATTGCAGTGGGTCTGTGGGGATTTATTTGTAATACTAATAATAATAATAATAATAGTAATAAAAAAATAAGAAGGATCAACACAATTTATTTGTCCACATAATGACCATTATATGAAAGGAAAAGCAGCCCACAAATGACAGCCAATGAGAAAAGGAGAACATAATGATATTAAGACTGAATAATGATATCACAACAGTCTCATGCTAAACACTCTCCTGTTGGACTCCACATGTGTATCAATATTATTTCTAGTCATTAGTTGATAGTATTTCTTTGTTCCCTCTGGTGTATTCAGAGCAGAGAGAGAGTATGATGATTCAACAGGGATGGTGGTGAGATGAAGGTGGGTGAGAAAAGGAGCAAATATTGATGGTTAAGACTGAATAATGACAACACTACAGTGTTATCCTAATATAATTTAAAATGCGATATTATCCTCTAAATCAGCTTCAAACAGCCCAAATTTTTCGCATCAGTGGGGCCCATGCTATGTCCTGTCATGGGGCCCAAAATCCCTGGCGGCGCCCCTGGTCGTCAGCATAGCAGTGATAAGAAAAGCCATGAGAAGAGATCACATAGGCAAGAGATCTGATATAGAGAAGGAAAAGTAAGGGGCCCAGGACTGAGCCCTGTTGCTGGATGTGTGGCCCTTATGGGATTAAACTGTTGCAACGGGTTAAAAGTCTAATACAGATAAAACATGATAATAAATACCCCCCATTTAAAATATAATGCAAGCATGATTTGAATAAAAACACCCAGTCCCAAATTTGAAACTTTATACACTGTGCAATGCATTATTATTTGTGCCATGAGAAGATCCTAAACTTGTCGAATTTGTATAAACGTATGTCTGTGCTAGGCCAGTAAACGGGCAGTAGAGGGCGCTCGCAGTCTTGAGGTTGTCAACACGTCGTTCCAGCTACCGGAAGTAGAGTTCAGAGTTCGTTCCAGCTACAGGAAGTAGAGTTCAGAGTTCAGATCAAGAGCAGCGTTGTCATGTTTAAGTCTGATGCATAGCAGCCTGGTGATCTGCACTGAATCTTTAATGTTTTGCACAGGTAAGGACTGCTGTAGGACCATCAAGAACATATAATAATATAGTGTGAATGTGGGACCGGGCTATGCTACTGTGTGAAAGAATATGAGATTGGTGAAGTTATTTGTAATTTCGCGCTAGCGCGCTAATGTTAGCATGGTGAACTTTTGAGCTAACTAATAAGCATTCTGTTGGGTTAGCCATGGTGATTCACAATGAATGAATGCTGATACATGTACACTGAAACTAGCTTTAATAAGTGCCCTGAGAATGTGAAAGCACTACGTTTTGATAGTTATGTTATTGTAAACCGGAAGTAAAGTGAAAAAATATTGCTAACTTCACATGGAGATAACGTGAAGTTCAACACTTTAAGGATTATGTATAAACGGGACACGTAGCCTATTGCAACGATCTGGTAAGCCTGTGCTTCTTCCACAACACTGTGTTGTCTGCTAGAAGATCAGCTAATAGTAACCTGTAAACTGTAGCCTACAGCAAGTTGTTGAGTTGCGTCGTGCAAGCTAACGGCTAACTTGAGCACTCAGACAGTGAAGGGGGATTGATGCGGTGGAGGCTGTAGCTCTGATGAGCTGATCACTGACCTGATAACTTTTTATTTCTCCTCACAAATCGCTCCAGGCAGACATGCAAACAAACACGCTATTATAGTTAACATCAATCTTCTCTGTGTGCTTTATGAGCTATTTGAGACTGACGCCGACATGCTACTTTCAGGTCGCATGCCAACGTGGTATCGACACGCAGCCGTGTCAGTATCAGTGAGTATCGATACTGCAAAATAGGCTAGTATCGGCACGAGTACCGATACAAGTATCGGTATCGGGACATCCCTAGACAGCAGGAAATTGGTTAAAACAGTAGCTCATTCTGTAAACATGGTTTCTTATGCATATGGGATTTTGATTTGTTTTGAATAACTAAGTGAAGATTGATCTATAGAAAATAAGAATGAATATGTTTATGTTTATTATTGAATACGTTTATAGCCAATGGAAAATGTGGTTGACATTTTGTTTAGCTGAGATAACTAGGTGCACTTTATAAAAGTAAATGTTATGAATATGGGAAAGATAAGTGAACTGCATAAACTGTATAGTATGCTGAGCTTATGATTTATGATTTATTGAAGTAGAGTTCAGATCAAGAGCAGCGTTGTCATGTTGAACGTCTGATGCAGAGCGTGGTAATCTGAACTGAATGTTTAATGTTTTGCACAGATCCCGGACCAACAAAAATGAATTAAATGTGTTGCATTATGCGTCAATTCTGTACCTGTAACAGATGCGGTGCGGACTTGAATTGGAGCAGTACTTGGGCTGTGGCATCGTTTTCTTCCAGTAGCATACCCCCTTTCAACAGTTCCTGGAAAATGGCTGTGGAAACGAATCACGTAAGAGCTATTTTATTTTACTCGTTTCTTTATGCCACATTTAAAATGGTTCCATGTCGCTGTTCCGACCTCTCGCTGTTCCGACCTCCCCTCTCCCAGCCCCCATGCCTAAACCTAACCTCCCCCAGACCCTAACCCAAAACCTAACCTCTCCCACCCCCACGCCTAAACCTAACCTCCCCCAGACCCTAACCCAAAACCTAACCTCTCCCACCCCCCACGCCTAAACCTAAGGTCGGCTTGGTGACACAGCCGAATTTATGGCAGTGTAGGTCGGACTAGTGGGAGGTCGGACTAGCGGGAGGTCGGACTAGCGCCCGGACCCCATTTAAAATATGAGGGGGAACGGGCCAAAATTGCCAGCCGCTGCTAATCACGGAGCGACTGAAAAATGGTGGGCAGACTGTTTTGAGCGTCACATCCTTGCGTAATTACTGGTTTCACTGTCAGAAGTTGATCCAGTCCAGTTGTTCAGTCCGATAACATTTAGTAAGTCTAACAGAGCCGCACTATTGAATTGTTTGATACCTATTTTAGTTAGCGGATGGCTAAACCGGAAGTTAGCCGCGTCGAGATGATCGGCTGTTCAACCTCTGTCGTCATCCCGGCACGATGGATTTACCTGCAGCTCTTCGGAGATGTAACAATGGCTGATATAATTCCTTTTGGGAAATAAATGTTGGTCTCACAGATGAAATCTAGGCTAACAATTGTGACAGCCACATTAGTTTGTCGGAATGTAAAGTGAAGTTTCATGTGTGTAACTTAGTGGACAGTTTGTAACTTCCTGCCTCGGGGGCTCTATATAACCACATTTCAATAAATAAATGTTTTAAAATGAGCAGATCGGTCTATATGAGATTTGAGGAGAAACGAAGCAGTGGGGAGTGCTGCAAGCTGGGTCAGGAAAAATGTCAAAGTTGTTAACAATCATGTGCTCTTCAAGCAGAGGTGGGTTGACCACAGTAGCCGTATGTGGTCGATCTTGTTGTCCAGGGAAACGTTGCTAACTGCATAGTTTATACCTTTTAAAAAAGTCCATAAATGTCTTGAGGTTTGACATTTCCTCAAGTGCACTTTTTTGTTCTCCACAGGATATTCTGAGACGTGTGATCCTTGAACGAATCCTGTCCAAATTTGAGGTTGCTCTCATTCGAACACCACTGGACCTGGATTTCATGGAGTTTGTATGTCGCCAGGAGATGTACCTCCTGGAAGCACTGGCAAGACATGTGGACATACCCCAAGCTATTATCCAAGCTCTTCGTGAGGTTTTTCGACTTGTCAGGCAAAATTTGGATTCAACAGTGCCAGATACAGCAGTGGGATCTGTAATTGGTCTGAGAGGACGTCCTAGGTTTGAAATTGAGAGAGAGCAGTTGGCTGAGATGTTGCAGACAAACCTCTCAGTGCCCTGCATTGCCAAACTGCTTGGTGTGTCTGTCCGCACAATAGTTAGGAGGATGAGGGACTTTGGCTTGTCTGTTTCAGAGCTTTTTAGCTCAATCAGTGATGAGGAGTTGGATAATGTGGTGACAACCATAAAGAATGACATGCCCACTGCTGGATACCGGATGGTTAGGGGAAGGTTGCTGTCCATGGGTATTGTGTGCAGTGGGCAAGAATGATTGCTTCAATGCATCGTGTGGATTCAATTGGCATCCTCTCCAGATTGACCAGTCTGGGCTGTACTGTGAGAAGAACCTATTCAGTGCGAGGGCCCCTTTCGCTTGAGCATGTGGACACAAACCACAAATTGATAAGGTACTGCTATTTTTTCATGTCTGGAGATTAAGAAATACTCTTTTTAATGTTCAGTCTAGGTCAATCAGTGTTTCAATTCCAGAGTGACATTACTAGAGATGGGACGATCGATCGGCACGCAATCGGGATCGGCCGATTTTGACCTCAAATGTGTGATCGGGGAATTCCGATATTGCTTTAATGTTGCCGATTGCCATAGCCGATCATGATGCACATGAGAAACATGTGAGGTCTCTAGACCATATTTCAAGCAGAAGGCCATTCGTGCATAATCTAATCCGATCACCCCTGACGTCAGTCAAGTTCTAGTATGACGTGGTCAGTCAAAGTCTTAGTATGACTTCCGTAATGACGTCAGCTATGACATCAGTCAATTCTCATATATATAGCAAGGGTTCTACGTCACCTCTCTCTCTCTGGCCGATCATAACAGCAGCTAGCTTCACGGCAGTCCATCTCCCCTGAAGCCGTCCTCTGAAGCGTTGTTTTGCACCATATCTGCAGACCGAATCAGCACCCCCAAGTCCACTCTACCCGTGGACAATCCCCGCGGATCTCTCAACGCTCCCCACTCCTGGTATGTCGGATCCCGAGCCAGAACAGTCCATGGGCAGCGACGACAGCTCAAACAACGATACCCTGTTCCGGGTCGGCACGGAGCGCATTGGCCTTCCGAGACGGCCGGGCCGCAGGCTGCCAACGCGGGGCGCTCCACTGCGAGGGGCCGCCGTGAGACGCCATGTTCTACGCTGTCTTGCACGTCGTCAATCTTTCCTTGCTATCTCCATTCACGGAGCAAATCGGCTCAAGCAAAGCGGCCATTTCCCTCCAGCCAGGAGTCCGCCCCAAGTCAACAACAGACTTTCAGACTGACAATCAGTGACTAACATTTTCGTTCAGCAAGCAGCATGCATGCAGCCCCACTATTCTTCATCGGACGGGGTGTCCAGGCGTCCAAGCATTCAGGCTTCCGCACCGCGATCATCGCGTCCCCAGGCTCTACCAAGGACGGGGTTGACGACCACAGCACACCGAGCATACCCCGGAGGACCAGTCACCCGTGGACGCGAAAGGACCCATGAGGAAAGTATCATTACTTCAGTATTTAAACGGGCAATCTACCAGTCCAGTGAAATTCAGATGTATTCATCTATTTAATACTCCGTCCGCCCGCAACGGCCCGCCTCACCAAACAGAAATACTGTCTTACATTGCTCTGAAAACACCACATGTACCGTAGGTGTCCCTCGTGCTTTGACTAAATAAAGCGAGGCTGACTGACTAGTTATTCGGCCTGTGATCTGACCATTCTATCCAGTGGGCATCTCAGCCTGCTATTTCCGACGCCTAAGCGGAAATCAGTGTTGCCAGATGGCAAATGTTGAATTATCGTACCAGAGGGTCAAAATTATCGTTTTTGGAGTGAAACTATCGTACGCCCCCTCCCCAGCGCGGCGCGCCTTTGGCGTGCCTATTTCGGGGGGGCTGCGGGCCTGCGGCTGATCACAGGCTACTTTTTGGACTTGGCATGATTTTTTAACACTGTGATCTCAGCCTGCGTTGCAACAACAACAAAACACCCTGCACGTATTGGCGGCAAATATGTTGTTTGAAGAGATAATTGTATAACAGATAGAGTGATAGACGTAGGATTCGTCTAAGTGTCACAAAATGATGAAATTATCGTACATTTGGGGGATTTTGGGATCATTGATCGTACATCGTACAGAGGTCGAAATTATCGTACACATACGATAATTATCATACGTCTGGCAACGCTGGCGGAAATCGCTTTCTGGCAAATGGCCAGCGGGAGTCACAATTTAATAATAATAATAATAATAATAATAATAATAATAACAATAATAATAATAATAATAACCACGCAAGGGGCCATTCTAACACCCCTGGCCCATGGAGCTTGTCTGAGCATCAGCTAGAATGAGTGTTACTGCACAACTTTCAGACCGAAGCCAGACGGCCCAGGGGATGCTGACGTCTTTTCCGTGTCAAGCTACCCGGTCTTAATACACCACTTCCTGTGCTCAACGAATTTCAAAGTAAAATGCCTCTGGCATTTCTTCAGAAGCAGAATCAGAATGACTTTAATGATCCCCGAGGGGAAATTGGGACAAGTTACAGTAGCTCGCTCACAGAACACACATAGCTTAAAATAAAATAAACAGTAGTAAATGCAATGCAAATGCAGTAGTAAGCAATAAGCAGAAAAACACAACATAGCATAGAATAACTAGTAAATGCGCTAGAAGCAAAAATAAGTGGAATGTCTAAGTAGCAAAATACAAAATACGTCAGGCAAGTATACATTCCGTGTCAATTATCATTATTGCACCCCGGACTATATTAAGTCGGCTTGCCCTATACGTTACACGTGGCTCAGCCAGGCACAGTTAACCTATCGGCTGGCTCAGTCTCAGGGAGACTGAGCGTCTCCGAGGTGCTCTTTTAAGAGAGGCATTAAATAGACCAATGGCCACAGGCAGGAATGATTTCCCGGGCCTCTCCGTACTGCATCTAGGCGGAATCAGTCTCTCACTGAACGTACTCATGTGTTCGACTAGCACGCCGTGGAGTGGGTGCGAGTCATTGTTCATGGTGGAACGTAGCCTGGACAACGTTCTCTTCTCTGACACCGCAGTCAGAGAGCCCAGATCCAGCCCCACAATGTCCCTGGCCTTACGGATCAGTTGTTGAGTCCGCTGCCTTCAGCCTGCTGCCCCAGCACACAATAGCATACAGGAAGGCACTAGCCACTACCGACTCATAGAACATCCTCAGCATGGTCCGGCAGACGTTGAAGGACCTCAGCCGTCTCAGAAAGTAGAGACGGCTTTGCCCCTTCTTAACCATAAACAATACCAAAGCTAAAATAATTGATACAGTGTCACGCTAGTCAGGTAACAAGAGGCTGCGAACCCCATCGCTATATGTGGCCAACCATAACATATCACTGCGAGTTGCAACTAGCAGTCCATGGTGCACTTGCAAGGCGGTGAAACCATCGCTTTCTCTCACTTGTTTATTAACCAGTTTCTTTATATCTCATGCATTAAGCACTACATTTCAGCTGTTGCCGCCAGAATGAACCGTTCGCCCCATGGACCTTTCAGTCTGCCCAGAGTGCCCGAGAGGCTACGGCACTCCAGCTTCAGCGCTTCTCCAAGCCGGTTCCCGTCAATCACCGTGAATCTGCCCAGACTTCCCCGTGGTCTGGCCCCAGCTGCGCCAGCAGGGCTATGAGCAGTCCGTAGCAAACGGGCGTTTGCTCAGGGGGAAAAGATGGTTGCTATCTGATGACATCATCACCGGCCGTCACCGCCCCGGACCGGCCCCTCGGCTCCCCTTTTCCCTCATCGCACCTTGTCACCACATGGGACGGCATTAGCTCGGGAGGTAGAGCAGGTCGGCCAATGACTCAAGGGTTGGCGGTTCGAATCCCGCTCCCTCCCAGCTGTTGTCGTTGTGTCCTTGGGCAAGACACTTAACCCTCATTGCCTCGTATGAATGGGTATGAATGTCTATGAATGTTGGTGGTGGTCGGAGGGGCCGTAGGCGCGAAATGGCTGCCACGCTTCCGTCAGTCTTCCCCAGGGCAGCTGTGGCTACATCACCCGTAGCTTACCACCACTGGTACGAATGGTGTGAATGAATAATGATTCCTGTGAAGCGCTTTGGGTGTCTAGAAAAGCGCTATATAAATCCAATCATTATTATTATTATTATTATTATGACAAGATCCTTGTTCACCCTGCACCTCAAGCAGACGCTCCAGCAATGCAACCTCCCGACGAAGAACTACTCCAGCCACTCCTTCAGGATCGGAGCGGCCACCTCGGCCGCCGAGCAAGGAGTGTCCTCCGCCTCCCTCCAGCAAATGGGCCGCTGGTCCTCATCGGCATTCTCCAGCCACATCCGCCCGGAGCAGGCGGCCATACTGGCGGCCCAAAGAACCCTCCTCCCTTAATCGGTGAGCATGGCAACGAACAGTGTCCCGGACTTTAAAATGTCTTGTTGGTGGTGGCTCCCCGTAAGCATGGCGCCCAGTAAGGCGCAGTAAATTCCCCGGCTCATTTTTGGGGGGGGATAGAGAAAGAGAGAGTCGGAGAAAGTCAGGGTAGTTGCGCCAAGGCAGCCAAGTAGGCCAAGCCGGGAAGCACCAAGTCAAACATTAATGTACCAAGATCAAAGGCCCGACCGAGTTGGGAGCGCCAGCCGCAAATAGCTTGTAAGTCGCTAAAAAGGTCGAAGGCCGGAAAAGTACAATCGCGAAGCGCCAAGGCGGCCAGGTGAGCCAAGCTGGGAAGCGCTATCGCGAGGTGCCCGACCGAGTTGGGAGCGCCAGCCGCAAATAGCTTGTAAGTCGCTAAAAAGGTCGAAGGCAGGGAAAGTACGTACCAAAATCGAAGGCCCGACCGAGTTGGGAGCGCCAGCCGCAAATAGCTTGTAAGTCGCTAAAAAGGTCGAAGGCAGGAAAAGTACGTACCAAGATCGAAGGCCCGACCGAGTTGGGAGCGCCAGCCGCAAATAGCTTGTAAGTCGCTAAAAAGGTTGAAGGCAGGAAAAGTACGTACCAAGATCAAAGGCCCGACCGAGTTGGGAGCGTCAGCCGCAAATAGCTTCTAAGTCGCTAAAAAGGTCGAAGGCCGGAAAAGTACAATCGCGAAGCGCCAAGGCGGCCAGGTGAGCCAAGCTGGGAAGCGCTATCGCGAGGTGCCCGACCGAGTTGGGAGCGCCAGCCGCAAATAGCTTGTAAGTCGCTAAAAAGGTCGAAGGCAGGAAAAGTACGTACCAAGATCGAAGGCCCGACCGAGTTGGGAGCGCCAGCCGCAAATAGCTTGTAAGTCGCTAAAAAGGTCGAAGGCAGGAAAAGTACGTACCAAGATCGAAGGCCCGACCGAGTTGGGAGCGCCAGCCGCAAATAGCTTGTAAGTCGCTAAAAAGGTCGAAGGCAGGAAAAGTACGTACCAAGATCGAAGGCCCGACCGAGTTGGGAGCGCCAGCCGCAAATAGCTTGTAAGTCGCTAAAAAGGTCGAAGGCCGGAAAAGTACAATCGCGAAGCGCCAAGGCGGCCAGGTGAGCCAAGCTGGGAAGCGCTATCGCGAGGTGCCCGACCGAGTTGGGGGCGCCAGCCGCAAATAGCTGTAAGTCGCTAAAAGGTCGAAGGCCAGAAAAGTACAATCAACTACCAGTGCCCGCAGATCTCAATTAACCTCCGGTAATCAGATCTTCCTTTTGGGGGATCTCCTAGCCTATGCAGGGTGCCATGGCACGAGTCCGATACCTCACGAGTCCGACACCTCACGAGTCCGAAAAAAGAGGCTAACCTCCCCCAGACCCTAACCCAAAACCTAACCTCTCCCACCCCCACGCCTAAACCTAACCTCCCCCAGACCCTAACCCAAAACCTAACCTCTCCCACCCCCACGCCTAAACCTAACCTCCCCCAGACCCTAACCCAAAACCTAACCTCTCCCACCCCCACGCCTAAACCTAACCTCCCCCAGACCCTAACCCAAAACCATGAAGTGTCGGACTCGTGAGGTATCGGACTCGTGAGGTATCGGACTAGGGGGCAGTCCCCCTATGCAGATGCCCTCCTCTTGCCTCAAGAGCAGCGCCACTGGCTAATGGAGTCATGCACCAAAGTATTTGCCATGCATGCCGATTGCTAAATAAAGTTTGTTAAATCCTACCAACTGGCCTCTCATGATTGAAGTGAGGTCTCTAGACCATATTTCAAGCAGAAGGCCATTCGTGCATAATCTAATCCGATCACCCCTGACGTCAGTCAAGTTCTAGTATGACGTGGTCAGTCAAAGTCTTAGTATGACGTCCGTAATGACGTCAGATATGACGTCAGTCAATTCTCATATATATAGCAAGGGTTCTACGTCACCTCTCTCTCTCTGGCCGATCATAACAGCAGCTAGCTTCACGGCAGTCCATCTCCCCTGAAGCCGTCCTCTGAAGCGTTGTTTTGCCTCACCCACCTCCCCAGTCCGCCACCAACGAGTCGTGACTCCTGATCCCCCACGGGGGGAGGGGGGGATCTCCTAGCCTATGCAGATGCCCTCCTCTTGCCTCAAGAGCAGCGCCACTGGCTAATGGAGTCATGCGCCAAAGTATTTGCCATGCATGCCGATTGCTAAATAAAGTTTGTTAAATCCTACCAACTGGCCTCTCATTATTGAAGTGAGCACACCCCTTTCTCAGCAAGTAAAACACGTTTCGGTCCGCAAAGCATTTATTGTTACAATGTTTTTATATACAAGGCTTTAGTGCAAGTCCATAGCACTCTATTATAGTACTATAGACTGCTATAGCCGCTAAAAAATAAAAAATAAATCGGTATCGTGATCGGTAATCAATCAGTGATCGGTTGGGCAGATATTTCTCATAGGTGATCGGTGGCAAAAAATGTGATCGTCCCATCCCTAGACATCACAGTTTGTTCTTTGGTTTCCTAGATACAACATTGTAATCTTCGGTGGAGTGGACGGGTATTCAAGGAAGGTAAGACTGCATTTCACTTAAGTGGACACACAATTTAAAAAACCTTGTATTTTTAGGATGAGTTTGCTGCCATACGTAGAAATCCTTTTGAAAATGTATTTCTCAGTCAGAGCAGCACATACATGTTTCGGCCTAGCGGCCTTCTTCAGTGTGACCACACTGTGACCACACTGAAGAAGGCTGCTAGGCCGAAACATGTATGTGCGGCTCTGACTGAGAAATAAATTTTCAAAAGGATTTCTACGTGTGCTGTCTTCTCTACACATTGATCATTTACTTGCGCCGTGCACCGGAATGCTTCGTCTACACTGGGAGTGTGCTCACTTCTCTTCAACTTTTGTATTTGTATTTTTGTATTACAATTTTGTAACTTTCAACTTTCTCTTCAACATCCTTCCTCCATAACAGCAGGAAACCCCCCTCTGCTTCCAACTCCTCCCTCCGTGGGCATTCTCCTCCGCCCTCCTTGGCGGAGGAGCCAGGCAGCAGCAACTCGTTTGTCACAGACCCGCTGCCTGGCTCCTGCCTGGCAGTCTGGATCGGGCTCGCTGGATGGGTTTCGCTCGTTTCTTGGCGGTCCGGTTGAGAGCTCTGATGAAGCTCTTGCGATTCTGGGCGTATTTAAGTGTGCATCCAGTCTATTCTTGGAACCCCCCACCGTTGCCACCGCTGTGCATCAGCGCGAAAGTGAAAGCGTTTTCGCCATCTATTTTACTGTATGAGAACGGCTTCCTCGCGCTTTTCCCTCCAGTTTTGGCTCGCCTCTTTCTACTGTGGAGAGACATGTCGCCACTCAGTGGGTCGGTAAAATAGATTATACACATTCAATACCTCCAATAGTGGTATAGGAGACGTAAAAGGGTTAGATCAACGTCCCACCGTCAAAAAAAAAAAAATTATTTTTTTGACGTAAAAACACGTCATTGGCAGTCAACCGTTGGATTTAGTTTGACGTAAAAACACGTCATTGGCAGTGAACGTGTTAACCAAACTTTTTTTTTTTTTTTTTTTTACAATTTATTTAGACTTTTCATTTACAACTGTAAGGCAATCATCACAAGTGTATACAACTTCGACAAGCATGAACAGACACATGGCAGCACATTCACACATAATACAGGACAGACAGGGGGAAACACAAAAATAAAAAAATTAAAATACAATTTAAAATAAAAAAAAATAAGATGGCTAGAGACTTATTAAAGATAAATAGAGGTCTTTGGCAAAATTCGATTTAATTAATTTCAGGGACTTCATGTAGAGTTGGGTTTCATTAAAGTAGCAGGTAAAGATGGGTGGAGTTTTGATAAATTTGGCCTTATGAATAAAGAATTTAGCTAAGAGTAGTAACACATTGATCATTAGGTCCAATTTTTTGTCTTGTTTATTTGCTTATTCGTTTCCTACTGCTCATGTCGTCCTAGCAGGAGCTCATTTAGAGGCAACGCTGGTAGCTAGAGGGGCTCTCTGGCTCCCATTATTAGTGAACGTGGGTTAGTGCCGGCCCATAGTTTGGAGTGGTCCTGTTTAAATTGTGTGCAGTGGTTTGTTGTGCTCCTTGTTGATGGCCCTACATTTTTATACTGTTCTATAGTGTGCAGTGGGTTGCCGTGCTTTTTACTGTGTGCAGTGTTCTGATAGGCTGTGCCATCCTGATCCACGTGCAGTACTGGCTATTGGGAGGAAGGGGGGCCGCTGGGCTTACTGGGAGTTGCCCTCTGGGTGGGGACTTTTGCTGGGGTGTTTTAATGAATTAGTGTCTTAATAAAATCTATATGATTGTACCGTTATCTGTTTCCAGTTGCATTCTCTTCATCTGACACTGGACCAGACCGGGAAAAAAAAGGTGGTGGCAGCATTACGCTATCTTTACAAACTTAACAAACCAGGTTTATTACAATAGTATTGTTTTTGGTGTAATATTAGAAGACAAAAAATTTGACTTAATGATCAATGTGTTACTAATCTTAGCTAAATTCTTTATTCATAAGGCCAAATTTATCAAAACTCCACCCATCTTTACCTGCTACTTTAATGAAACCCAACTCTACATGAAGTCCCTGAAATTAATTAAATCGAATTTTGCCAAAGACCTCTATTTATCTTTAATAAGTCTCTAGCCATCTTATGTTTTTTTTATTTTAAATTGTATTTTAATTTTTTAATTTTTGTGTTTCCCCCTGTCTGTCCTGTATTATGTGTGAATGTGCTGCCATGTGTCTGTTCATGCTTGTCGAAGTTGTATACACTTGTGATGATTGCCTTACAGTTGTAAATTAAAAGTCTAAATAAATTGTAAAAAAAAAAAAAAAAAAAAGTTGGGTTAAAAAAAAAAAAAAAAGTTGGGTTAAAAAAAAAAAAAAGTTTGGTAAAAAAAAAAAAAAAAAATTGGTTTAAGAAAAAAAAAAAAAAAGGTTAAAAAAAAAAAGTTTGGTTAATGTCGTTGTGGTTTGGTTAATGTCGTTGTGTTTTGGTTAATGTGGTTGTGGTTTGGTTAATGTGGTTGTGCTTTGGTTAATGTGTTGTGTTTTGGTTAATGTGGTTGTGTTTTGGTTAATGTGTTGTGTTGTGGTTAATGTGTTGTGTTGTGGTTAATGTGGTTGTGCTTTGGTTAATGTGTTGTGTTTTGGTTAATGTGGTTGTGTTTTGGTTAATGTCGTTGTTTTGCACTTCAGGGCCACCGTACAATATAGTGTTCTGCAGCTAATAACATTTTTGCTGAACAGTATTGCGAGTCAGTATTGGCCGTGTTTCTTTTCCACCAGGGATTCTTTCATCTGTTTTTTATTGTAAAACTGTATTTTTACAATACAGTATAAGAATTTTAGCTACATTACCTATTGTTTGAAACTGCTCTATTTTAAATGTTTTTGCAGGTAATGTACTTGAACGCTTCGACCAACAACCGTGCATCAACAGCCTATGGCTTCTTTCTAGAGGGAACGCTAAGACATGGAGTTCCTTTAACTCATTCAGGGCCAGTTTAGGACTGCCAATATTTAGCACAGGCCAAAGATTTTCATAATTGTTGGTCATCTTTCAAGACCCACAGTAAATTATCTATTAGCACCAGAGTGATTTGCAATACCTCAAAATGAAGATGTACGTCTCTGGGTTCACCAGGAAAAAAAAAGTGAGCTTTTAGCATTCTGTACTCTACTTATAGCCATTTATATACACCCTGTTTTCACCCAAAAGGTCTTTTTGAGAAAAGAAATTTCAGAAAATGGCATTTATGTACACAGCACACAATATCAGGCAGAACTCGCTCTCAATTCTTTTATTTTGAACTGTATTGACATCAGACATGTAAATATTATTCATTATGCCACAAATGACAAAAAAAAAAATATATATATATATATATATATATATGAAGTGCTTTTTTTACATTCAACAATACAGTTTGCTCAGTGTGAGTGAGTGTACAGACAGACACACAGACAGACAGACAGACAGACACACACAGACACAGACACACACACACACACACACACACACACGCACACACACACACACACACACACACACACAGAGAGAGAGTTCTCTCCACAGCTGCTGCTAGATCCCACCTCCTTCCCCCTCCTTCCCCATCAGCGTTTTGCTGCTCGTTTCCCTCCTCTCGCTGGGAGGAATGCTGCGACACGACACAGGCTTTGGGACCAGGCGCTGCTGTTACCGGATCGATCATGTTCGTCACGGGTTTGACTAGGCAATCCAGGTTCGCCCTGCAGCAAGGCTGGCACATAGGAACGGGGTCCAGGGACCAGGATCGATCATGTTGGTCACGGGTTTGACTACCGCGGTTTCGATGTCCGCTGCTCTGCTATGGCAAGTCGATCAGCTCTGCAGCGCGGCGAGGGGGCATTTCAATGGCGTTTCTCCTCTGCAACAAGGAAGCGCGTTTGTCCTCCTTTCCACCTTCTTCCTAATTTCAAACAACAGCTGCGGTATGTGTTTGATAACGTGCTGTCGGCTTCACTTTGAGGTTAGGGACCCGAAACTATGTCACAGGCTGGGTAAGTGTTTCAACTATGCGCTGCACTCATAAAAACAAAAACACGTCAAACACGTCATTGGCGGGGAGGGCTATTTCTGATAACACGTCAAAGACGCCATTGGCGGTGAATGAGTTAAGGTGAATTCTTAGAATACAGCATATTCTTTGTAAAACTACCTCATACTATGACACTTTGGCTGAGCATGTCTTTGACAGACCTTTGGTCAACTGTGTAAATTTCAGGGTCAGAGGAGATCAGGGAGTGGAAAATGTACAGATTGCGAGATTCATGTTTTCTGTGCGTGGCACTGACCGGGGAAGCTTCATCTCTGGTAAAAGTGTTCATAATCAGAGGTAAAGTGCAACATTTCCATGAACTCACTTACTGCCATGGAATTATTGTATTCTTTATTCTATATTCAGATCCCCATTAGCTTATGTGGTTGATAATCTACCTGGGTTGCACATAAAATTATACAAACACTGACAGCATACAGACATACAAACGGACATACTAATCGACTGACATACTGTCAGTCTAGACAAAATTTAGATAATCAGACAAAATCTAATTAATTCTTGTAATGCCATGGCATTCTTAAAGGAACACTCCGCCCATTTTCAACCAGCTTTGTATCATTAGAACATCAATAGTAAATCAGAAAACTGTAAACGGTTTTGAAATTGTCTATTTTGTTTGATCGTTATTGAGAGTTGAAGTGTGGACCACTGACATCATAGTGACATCACTGGTCTACACTTTGACATCACTGGTCCACACTTTGACTGAAATCAACTCTCAATAATTGTCAAACTAAATGAATGCTAAACGGTTTTGAAGTCATTCATTTAGTTTGACAATTATTGAGAGTTGATTTGAGTTAAAGTGTGGCCCAGTGATGTCACTGTGATGTCAGTGGTCCACACTTCAACTCGCAATAACTGTCAAACTAAATGAACGATTTCAAAACTGTTTACAGTTTTCTGATTTACTATTGATGCTCTAATGATACAAAGCTGAAAATGGGCGGAGTGTTCCTTTAAGGAGTAGCTCATGACAGGCTATGGTATATTGTGATTATATCAAAGCTAAGGGGTGTTGTTTGGCCCAACGCAAAGCCAAGGACAGACAACCTCCTTGCTGTAATAAGAGAGAGAGAGACACAGACACAGACAACCACAACCTGTCTGGGATTTAGACTAGTCTTGTTTTTCGCTTAACACTGTATTCTCATAGGATTGAGCGTCTCTGGCGAGATGTCAGAATCATAGTTACCAACAAGTACCTTGAGTTACTGCACTCCCTGGAGAACGATGGACTGCTGGACATCTCATCAACTGAGGACCTGTTCTGTGTGCACTACACGATTCTTCCCAGACTTCAGACAGACTTGGGGATATTTACAGAAGGCTGGAACCATCATCCACTCAGGTCTGAAGGCAACAGGAGTCCAGAGCAGCTATGGCAAATTGGACTGATGCAGACAGACATTCACCAGCCTGAGCGTCCAGAGGTATTGCATCATGTTTTAATAATAACAGGCATTGTTAGCAACCTGAGTTTGCTTTATTGGATAGTCACTGAAGTTAGTCATTTTAAATAATATTCTTTACTTTGTGCAATAAGCATTGTCAAAAGAATACAACCTATCCTGTGAGTCTTAAGCCTCTGGCATGCTCAACGCGCATAATCGCGCTCCCGCTGGAAGAGGACCCCCGCTGACCGTTTGTTTCAGCGCTACTGAGCCCTTTGTGTGCTGCTGCTGCTCCGTCCCTCTCCGTGTTGAAACAGGCTGGTGGTGCGGCGCACACCTCGCGCTGGTAGCTTTGTCTCGAGGTACGTGCTGCGGTGCGCACCGACCTCGCGCCCCGACCTCGCACCCCGACACGCCCAGTGCGATGACGTCAAATTAGCCGCGCGGGGGTGTGCGCATTGAGCATGCCAAGGCCTTTACTCACTTTGGGTGCCATGGACGCCATTTGGCGTCTTTTTCTTAATCTCGCTTGGGTGCCGTAGACGCCATTTGGCGTCTTTTTTTCGAAATTGCTTTTATTCAATTTTTAGATAGTTTAGGACCTTGGGCAAGTATTCAACATGAATCTCTACAAGAATCGGATGCGTAAATCAGCGCAATCTTGACGCGATGGAGTGCTGCCCCCTCCCTTTCTGCTTCAGGGCGCCGCCTTTCTTCTTGAGAGCGCGACAATCGCCATTCCTTCATTGCCTTCCATTCCTCTTGTCCGATCCATTTCCTCTTGAGCATATCGATAGCCTACATTAGCATAGCGAGTATTTAGCATAGTCATTAGCGATAGATTAGATTTAGATCAGTTTGTGAGATTGTGTGGTGAGTAGATTTGAGTGTTTGGCGTATTGGTGAGTGGTTTGTGTGTGTGTGTGTGTGTGTGTGTGTGTGTGTGGGAGATCGCGTGTGTTAGTTAGCGTTAGCAGTAGATTAGCTTGAGTTAGTAGGTAGTAGTGTGATTGTGGAAAAAAATAAAAAAATAAACCCAAAAAAAAAGTGTCTGTGTGTCTCTGTGTGTGTGTGTGTGTGTCTGTCTGTCTGTCTGTGTGTGTGTGTGTGTGTAGTTGTCTCTGTGTGTGTGTGTGTCTGTGTTAGTTAGTTTATAGCCAGGTGTAGCTATAGATTAGCAGCATGCCAAGGCGCAGACGGCCTAGGCCCGGAGCTGGCCAGCTCACGCTAGAGCAGGCACTCTGCCGTGCCGTCAGGAAGAGAGATCTTCCAGAGACGGACTCAGAGGACCCCTCTTCTGATCCTTCGTCGGATCCTGCCGAATCCGACACGAGGGACGATGACTGGCATCCACCACCTCGTCATGCCCACCTGGATTCCAGCGAAGGTGAGATGAATCAATTTTCAAAAAATCATCTAAAATTGAAAACACATATCATGTATCATATTTTTATAAACTCTCACTTTGACTACAGACTCTGACGAGTTTGATGAGGAGGAGGAGACTGATCTGGCGCCTCAGAACAGGCATCACTGGCCAGCAAGTAAACAAACCATTGGAGGTGGTAATGTAAAAAATAAAAAAAATAAACGCACACACTTTTATTATTCATCAATTTATTTTTGTCAACACAAAGCTTGGTAAGAATAACGATCCTGAATTAGCCTACTAATACCATGTAAAATATAAAATTTCAGAGTTGCAGCACAGCTCTGAGGAGGGGACTGACGATGAAGAGGCAGGTGCTCCCGCCAGCTTTCGTCGTGCCCGGTTGCAGTCCAGTGACGAAGGTGAGATATAAGCCATTTTAGAATTACAATTATTCATCTGATATTGAAAACATAAACTTTTTTCCCTCAAGAATGTATCATATTTTATAAACTCACTTTGACTACAGGGGAGGAGGAGGAGGAGGAGGAAGAGGAGGAGGAGGTGGAGGTGGAGGAGGAGGTGGTGACTGAGCGCGTGCGGGCATCTGCAGTTGGGAAGAGAGGGTCTTCAAGAGGTGAGAATCTATAGATACTTTACAGGAAATTCATGTCACGTATGCAGCCAGCTCATCTATAATAATAATAATAATATCAATTATTATTATTATTATTATTATTATTATTTTTGTCAACACAAGGCTTCTAATTATTGGAAAAAAGACAGCTTTTCTACATATCACAATTGTCTGAAGAAAAACCTTTTATTTCATTGTTTCAGCGGGCAAGTCTCGTCAGGAGGACTCTCCACGCTGGCGTACGATGCCAGACTGGAGCCCCACAGTCTTCCCCTTCACAGCAGTGCCAGGTCCCAGGAATGCGGCTGCATCACTCCAGTCGGTCAAGCCGGCAGATTTTCTGGAGCTGTTCATCTGTGATGAGCTGCTGCAGATCATGGTTGAGCAGACCAACATCTATGCTCAACAGTGTATCGCCGTGCTGGATGAGCTGCACATGCCCTACACCCGGGTAAACGCCTGGCAACCGATGTCTGTGGGAGAGCTGAAGCGTTTCCTGGGGTTACTCTTCCTGACTGGCCTTATCAAGAAGCCCAAGATTGCTGACTACTGGTCTCTTGATGTGGCGATGGAGACCCCATACTTCAGGAAGACAATGCCCCGCAACAGGTTCCAGCTGATTTGGCGCTTTCTCCATTTCTGTGACAATCAGAGGGTCGATGCCACCGACCGGCTCCACAAAGTGCGGCTCATCCTTGATTTGCTCCTCTCCAAATTCAAGGAAATGTACCAGCCCTCACAAAACATTAGTGTGGATGAAGGGATGCTCTTGTGGAGGGGGAGGCTACGTTTTAGGGTTTACAATCCAGCAAAACCGATAAAGTACGGCATAAAGAGCTACATTCTGTGTGATTCAGAAAACGGTTATTGCTATGCAATGAAACCATACTGTGGAATTCACAGCACACTACTGGACACCGTGCAGTTCCTCATTGCCGGCCTTGAGGGTTATGGCTACCGTCTGTGGATGGATAATTTTTACAACAGCGGGACCGTGAGCCGACGTCTCCTCAGCCTCCAGATGCACTCAGCTGGGACACTCCGCGTGAAGAGGGGCGAACCTGCGTCCATCCGGCAGGTGACCATGTCGGATCTGCGAGTAGGTGAACGACTCGCTCGTCATGATGATGGAGTGATGTTCCTGGCATGGCGGGACAAGCGGATCGTCAGGATGATCCCCACCTTCCACCAGGATGTGATGAAGACTGTGGCGGTCAAAGAGAAAGGGCAAAGTGAACGGGTCCTGCAGAGCAAGCCAGCATGTGTTGTAGAGTACAACCAATACATGAGTGGTGTAGATCGACTTGACCAGAAGATCTCCTACTATCCATTTGTGAGGAAGACTTCCAAATGGAGCTCTAAGTTTGTGGTCTACCTCATGCAGATTGCAATAAGCGACGCGTTTACTGTATACAGGAAATGCAATCCTACGTCCAGCTGCAAAGCGCTCAAAGACTTCACCCTGTCTGTGGTGAAATCGTGGACGGAGGCGACATCTGCTTGCCCCCCCCCCTCCTCCTCCGGCAGACGAGCCACCTCCTCTTCCTCCAGGAAAGACGCCAAGACACACATGCAAACGGTCAGCTTCAGTGAGGCAGAATGTGGACTTTGCGGGACATGTGCCACAGCCGGTGAATGTCCCGCCCACCAAGAGCAAGGCATATCGGAAATGTGCACACTGCGCAGCCAAGGGACACCGAAGAGAGACCAAATTTGTCTGCCCGCAATGTGACCATGTACCTCTCTGCCTCTACCCCTGCTTTTTTGAGTATCACTCACAGTGATTGTTGTGTAGTATATGTCATGTCAATTTGATTCTGAGTGAGGACAAGCTAGCATGTTAACTAGCTTGCTAGCTGTTAGCTACGTTAACTAAGCCCGCTGCCTGCTGCTGTAACCACCTTCGCTGGGCTCAAAACGCCACTGAGTGACAGAAACATTCACTTGAAATAGAACATCAACCATTATATAAAATAGAACACCAACCATTATACAGGTAGAAAAACTGAATGGAGCAGGGCTTTAAGGAGATTAATCAGTGCAGAATGATTTATTTATTTTAGTTTTGCTCAGTCATCCCATTCCTTCATTAGCCATCCAGATGAATTGGGGGAAGAAAGACTCACAGATCCTCTTAAAAACGTAATAAACAGAACCAACGCAGAAAAAAGGAAACACTTAAGCTTGCTTGCATGGGCATGGCATGCTTCTCGGTACTATTACCTCTTGACTGGCAGCCTGCTGCCTTTGCTGCTGCCCCCTGGCTTGCTGGTATGGTACTACCTCCTCTTGACGGCTGGCCTGCTGCCTTTGCTGCTGCCCCCTGGCTTGCTGGTATGGTACTACCTCCTCTTGATGGCTGGCCTGCTGCCTTTCCTGCTGCCCCCTGGCTTGCTGGAGGCCTTGGAGCCACCGGAGAAGAGCTTGCTGAGGAAGTCGGAGACGTCGGGCAGCTCGGGGTTGGAGTTCAGCATGTTCATGGACTCCTCCATCTCCTTTCTCATCTCAGGGTCATCGCTGTTGACCACCTTGCGCAGCAGGACGGTGACCAGCAGGGGCAGAACCATCATCAGAACCATGGGATTCATGAGGAATTCTCTCCAGCCCCAGGTCTCCCTCTTCATGAAGTAGCTGTGTGGGCCAGAGGACGTCATCTGCAGAGGATATGGTTGGTGGATCCCTTCTGAGGTCTTGATGTAGTTCACAAGACGCGCCCTCATTTTCCCTTTGGATGTAATATCAACACGTAGTGGTTCAAATCTATATGCAGGGGTAACTATTTCCACAACGTAGGATCCTGAAGGGATGTCATTCACGGCAAAACTGCCGTCAGTTCTCAAAAAGCCAACATGTTCTTCGCCATCCACCAAGACCCGGGCTGTGGAAACCCAGTCTTGTGTTTTCACCCCCGGAACTATTGCCCTTCCCTCGATTTTGAATCCATTTCCGTTCGGCTGTGTCGATGTGCTAGTCCTCGTTTCCATATCAGTGAAACAACACGCCACGACGAGCGTAGCTTGCATACAAATCCATAACAGTGGTATCCTTTTCCTCTGTAACATAATTATATCTCCATTAAATTAAATCCAGGCTATGAGCATGAGTCGTCCAATTTATAACCTCAGCAGGGAAGGATCTATGACATCTGTGAGACAGTCCTACTTTAAAGCCTCTGCGGATTTATGACATCACTGATGATGTCACAATGCCTATGACATCATCAATGCTCAATGCCCATGTGCAGATCTCTGGACATTGAGATAAGTAGGGAGGACAAGGATTGAGGAGGGGGCGGAATTTGTGTAATATTCTGTGAGAATCATCTAATCATCTAATCATCTAAGCATTTTCACAACAAAAAGAGACTAGATAAGTGCCGAATGTGAAACACCAGGCAAAGCTGCTTTGTTTTCAGGATGCATTGTATTTCCAATTAGAACATGCATATCTCATGGTATATGAAAATATACAGTTCTTCAAAATAGCTGATTACATATTATATTATTATTATTATATTTGCTGAAAAGAGCCCACTTCGAGAGAGACGCACTCACGATCGCACCAGGAAGATGACTCGCCCCCACATCTCAAAGCAGCAGTTATAAAAGATCTGTACTGTATGTTTTGTGCTAACTCTGGTAAAGGTCTGTAAACATGGTGTGTGGACAGGGTGACAAACGTAGGCCACACAGGTCATCTGAATATGGCTGTCCGGACAGGGGGACGCCCAGAGAGGCCACGGCCCATTGATTATAGTATAAGACAATAATATTTTCTATAACAGTGATGCAAATGGAAGCTTTATGACATCACTGCTGATGTCATAACTGTCCTCAATGCTCGGATGATGTCATCGGTACAAGTGTCCAGTGATGTCAGCAGTGATGATGTCATCGCTCGTGACCTTTTTTTGGCTCCAATATACAGCATGTGTTCATTTCCAACTCCTGTGAAGGTTCTTTTCAAGAAAATAAAACAATGCAGGAAATTTTGTGTTTGAATATTGTTATAATGTTACACAAAAAATGAAAGCTTAGAATGTGTAGTTTCATCCAGAAAAAAAAAAAAGTTGATATCTTCTTTCTTTGTGGAAATATGGACTTCAATATCCAGCATGACCCCATGAAAGTGAGCATTTTGATGTTAGACCAAGCTGTTTACTAATATTTGTAGAAAATAAACAAAACATTATTTTGACAAACTTTTTCCCGCAGGTAAACTAGACATTCTAACCTTTCCTTTCAGCTATAGCATTTTGTTCAACTCAAAGCAGAATTCATTCTGTCGCCTTTCTAACATAAAGATGTGATTATCTCAGAAACTAATTTCAGCATGCTCTTTTCGGTCGAAAACACTCTTTTTCAGAGGGGTGTATTTCCAAAATGGAACGGTTTATAAACACAGTTTTTTTTTTTTATGAAACAGAAGGGTTCAAAGTTTCATTGAGGCTATTGGTTGTCCATATAAGAGGAACACAAAAAATGATATGGCTATATTAAAATGCATTGCGGCCTATGTGGCACAGTACAGCAACCTTTTGCCCAAGGGCCGTGGCACCCAAAGTGTTAAGCGAAACCTGAAACATACTTTTTCTGGGCAATTACATCCAAGTCATGTGATATTCTAACTTTAGAGGCATTTGCACAGAGTTACAGGCTGCCATATTGGAAGAAAGTCTAAATTAAAAAAAGAATGTAGCCACGGGCGGCAATTCATGTGTTCAAACCTTTTCACGCTCAATGGAAGGATTGAAGCCACAGGTGGTTACTGTGCTACTCTGATTTTTTTTTATAAGACCCAATAATAAAGCCTCTATTATGATTTTCAGGAGCCAGATGTTGACTGGGAAATTGCTGGTGATTACAATGGAGAAGACGAGGATGCAGGCATTGTCATTCCTGAGTTTGAGTGCCCTTTGAGTCCAGAGGACATAACTGAAATGGAGTCCGTTTTCGAGACATTGGACCCCAACACTACAGTCAAGGAACTATACTTACTCTGTCGCGAGTATGTAGCTGGGAGATGTGGCTTTTAATGACTACAGTCAAACCAGGCAGGGGGTACTAGACCTCTGAAGCGAGGCCAATGCTGCAATGCAATCCTATGGAGAAATCACCCTACTTCTCACTTGATTTATAACCTCAATAAACGTTTTCAAAATGTGTTTATGGTCTCAATCTCTAGTTTAAAGCCTTCTTCAATACAGTATGATGTTCATTTTTCACATTTTGGCCTCACTGATTTTATATTTGACGATAAAGCAGGGTATGATCAGGGCCATAGACTGGACGATGCTCCTTCCCCCGCTCCGCCCTTATGCCCATATCAGTCACTTCTGTGTGTAAATTTTGAAGATTGGCCTTAAAGCCATAGTCCACAAACCAGTCTGTAACATCACGGATGTTACATCCATTTTTTATATGTAGTCTAAGTCAAACGAAGGATATCTGCACAATTAGCGAGTGCAATTGTCACTTTATTGTGCTAAGCTTTGGAAGGCTGATATTTTAACATTTGACAAAACTACATGTGCAGTTCCCTCCTACTTCTAGGCTCATTTAAACACCTCTTGGACCTCTTCTCATTCAACAAAATGTCTGATTGTTCCTTTAAGTGTGAACAAAGGCAGTGTATATATTTTTTAAATAAACATTAGCCTCTATTTTGGCCAATATAAACATTTAAAGACCAATGAAAAATGAATTCATGTAGTGGTTTTCTTTGCTAAAAATGATAGATTTGGAAGGAAATATTGTTTTGATGGTGATGTATTTGCAATCTGGGCATACTTGATGCCTTTTAAATCGGCTATTTTAACAAACTACTACTTTGAGATTGTCTTGATTCTCATTTTTGTTTAAGGCTCTGAGACTTCTTTTTTGTTCTTTCTCATTTCTCTCTCTCACATACACAGTCGAACCTGTGCCGGCCTGATTTGTACGGCAAAACCAAACCTATTACCATAATCACCAACATAATGAGAAAATATAGCCGCAAGCGGCGATGCGGGGTCCAAGCTTCTGGTGACTTGGGGGTTATATGTCAGATAATATTAATATAGACACAGAATTGCACATTTAGTCAGAGTTGATATGTGCACAAGTGTACCAAGTTTGTAGTAAGTAATATGTAGTAAGTAGCAGTGGTGGTGGTAAGCCAAATGGTGGCTGTCAAAGAATAATGGACTTTTTCTAGGCAAACTGTCATAATTTCAAATCCTAGCTTCCTGATAAGCTTAGATGTGTTAGCCATGAGTGGACAGCTTACTGAGGTGTTGCTTTTGTGGTGTTCCGAGTCCATTGGATGAAGATAGTGTGCTGCTTCTACTGTACACTTCTGATCATGGTTATAGTGGTGCTCAGTGAGGAAAGGATTAAACAAACTGTTCCTGAATGGTGATCTAAGTAATTGGTTGTCACAATGAAAAGCCAATGCTTTTGTAGTAGTGGTGGTAGTCATAAATCAGCTCTGCATAAGCACAAGGCCAGAATTTGAACCATTTGTCATGAAATTAATGTAAAATCCTAACTGTTACTAGATACTCCACATGGTACATTCATAGTGTCTCTGTATAGGTATAACAAGATTAATATTCAGGTTGTGTAAATCACCCTTTAAGTCAAACTGTTAGTGGCTTAATAGGTTATCAGTTAACAAGTTACTTGTCTGTTATTCAGATGTTTTAAAAGGGTAAGCTTGGGCACAGTGGACATCTACAAGTTGGCAATAAAAGTGTAAGCTCAAGGTTGACTAAAGGAGTTAGGATATAATGCATAAAAAACTGGGACAAAAGACAGCAAAGGAGGCAGATATGATTCAAACAATAAGTTTTTATTGCAAATAATAGTTTTTATGAAATGAAAAACTTAAAGTAAAAAGAAATATATCAATCCATTTTGTCCTTGTGTGGAGCTGAGTCGGG
>NC_139638.1:3994400-4021900 GCF_964638095.1 Poromitra crassiceps | reverse complement strand
GATCCCAGTTACAAAAAATACCAGTGTTTTATCAGATTAATGTCAAAGATGGAGGAAACAAAAGATAGCTCAGACAAACACATTCAAGTACATTGCTCTGTACATTCAAGACAATTTCATTTATAGCGCCAAACCACTATTCAGTAGTGTGGTTTGTCCCGTTTGTCCCAGTAGACTTGCCGTAGCTGACGTATCCAAACGTCAGAGCTGCTCAACCAATTATATTCGGGGACACATAGTGATTGGCATGCCCCACAGGTCCGCCCACTTATGGACAAAATGAATCCAGTCTCGAGAGGGAAGAAAGCTGCCTTCTGCTTGAGAGCACAGTGAAGTTTTGCAAGCAGGAGAATCACTCGCGTGCGAGCAGGTGAACGTTTCGTGAGCGGATTCTGTGCGCGCTCAAGCATGTTTTTCTCCTTGCAGGCTAAAATATTGCTCGAAGGAGCAGAGATACAGGATACAATATTGCTCGCGGGTGCAGACATTCTGCGCGCGGGTGCAATATGCGCGCGCGGATGTTTGATTTGCGCGTGCGTGAGGTCGCGCGCGCGCGTGCGCATTATGGCTTGATAATGACGCCATAGAGGTAATCTGCATAGGCGTACTTCCGTGAGACTGTATCAGGCAAGTCGTAGGTATAGATGTTGTTGCCCCCCATTCACAGAAGCAGACAGCTCTGTTTCCCTGTCAGATTGATTGATTGATTCTTTATTCATGGATATAGAGAAGACAATTTACAAAATCAAAGGGATAACATGTAAAGGTTGAGCATTTATTTCCAACATGGCCGCCATGCTCCGCTGCTCCTAACTGGGAGCGTGCTGGATGCATTCTACTGTGGGTAGGCCACTGACTATTGAGAAGTACCTCATACAACCCCACGTCAAAAATCTGAACTATCCCTTTAAAGTTAAATCATTTAGTAAACAGACACCACCTAATGTATCAAATGTAAGCATTGCAGCTTCTTAAAACTGTTTTGCTGATGTGGAACAATCGTAACAGTGTATAAATTAGACTATAGCCTAAATAAGTGGTTCTCAACTGGTGTAGCCTCAGGACCCACTATTTTCCTTGTCATGAAGTCGCGACCCAAATTTCAGATTATTTTTTAAACCACTCAAATTTATTGCACAAAAAATTGCGCATTAATTTAATACACAATGCCTTCATGCACTGTTATAAACCTCAAATGAACAAAAAAGTGCAACAGAAGTGCAACTAGGGCTAAAAACCAATTGAAATAAGGCAGACTTGAAATACAGGCTATATGTTTTTAAATTTAAACAAGTCAAACTGGTCATGCTCAGAAAGTCTTATTTGAACTGTATGAAATATTGTTGGGGCTTATTCTAACACCTGGTTGTAAATCAGGACCCCGTCAGTTCGCTCAGACCATAGACCAATGACACAAAGATAAACGGACTCGAGATCTCAAGGTTTAACTTGTACAAGGAGTCTGACGAGACGACGCTGCTCAGTTCATCTACCAAGATCAGACTGTCGCTCGTCACACAGAGCACGCCTTTTATTCAGTTCAAGCAATGGTTACATAAGAAGTAGCATAAGGGGTGGCCCTTAAGATAATGCATGCACATATGTTCTCAACACACACACACACACATAGACGGTTTGAGTGGTGTACGCCCAGTGACTGGGCTAGATGTTATCTGTGGCTGCAGATGGGACCTGAAACCAAAAGCTAGACAGTGATTTCCGTTCGCATAGTTCTGTGTCTCGCTTCTGTAGTTCTGCACCTGGCAGGATGTCTATGCATCAGTGTGCAGAACTGCACGCCTGCAAAATTCTGTCTCCACTGAGACAAGATGACGCAACACCTTTAACCACACCAGGCATAGCAGATAAATGGTATTGCGACATCAGCAGAAAACAGCGAGGTATCTCTCTGCAGGAAGCTCTGTTGCTATGACACCAAAAACCACATCGAGTGCATGAGTCGCACCTGGCTTTACTTCGGTGGAAGAAAGCACATATGCATGTTCCATCAAGCACAGCTTAGAAAATATAGGTCACAGTGTAATAGCAGAGTTCAGTCAACAAGTTGACAGAGATCACATAATTAAAGCAAAGATGAAAACACATCCTTTAAAACCTAACAAATATGAAATAAAAGGCAGACTTATCTTGAATTACATGCCTATATGTTTTTAAACAAGTTAATAATAATGATAATAATAATAAAACAAGTTAACCTGGTCATTCTAATCCAGTTTCAATAGTCTGAATTTAACTAATATGAAATAAAAAGGAATCACAGGCAGGCTATATGCTTTTTAGTTAAACTGGTCATAAATTTTAATTAAACTGGGGCCATGCTAATCCAGTTTCAACTAAAATTAAATATGAAATGAAAAGGCAGACTTCTCTTGAATTACAGGCAGAGCATATGCTTCAGCTTGTTAAACAAGTAAAACTGGTCAGGCTAATCCAGTTTCAATAATCTGAATTTAACTCAAATGAAATATGCGAAAAAAAATAAAAATAATAATAATAATAATTTGCCAATGTCCGCGACCCAATCAAAACGGCCCCGCGACCCACCTTTGGGTCGCGACCCACCAGTTGAGAAATGCTGGCCTGAATAATACCCCGGGGTCAGTGGTGTATAAAGTACTCGAAAGCCAAACATATCTTACCAGAAAAGTCCACCTATTAGGAATATTACTTGAGTAAAAGTCTTAAATTATCTTACTGTACTTAAGTATCAACAATAATTTTCTGATATTGAATGTACTTAAATATTGAAAGTAAAAGTACACGTAACTGCTGTTAACAAAAAAGCAAGCAAAAGAAATGCCTGGGCTTGAGTGGAAATCTTCTTCTTGAGTTTTATAGTGGTTGGCAAACAATGGTATGGTGCATTACCACCACCAACTGGAATGGAGTGTGGACTGTGATTAGTGTAACTTGCAACTTGCTAGCAGCACTGATTCGCCAAAGCTGCTTGCTTGCTACCAACTTCTCCTGATTTTACTTTGTAACTAAAATGTTTAGGGGAAATGTAAATATGTAATGGAGTAAAAGTCTACATTTTATATGGGAAATGTAGTGGATTGTCGTGATGGACACAATGTGGACTGTACTATGTGAAAATATGAAAGTAGTAGTGTCCCGAATCTTACAGAGAATACAATATTTTCTGTCAAATCTGACTATTTTCTCACTAATAATTCATAATTATTAATAATCATATTTCATAACCAAACCAGCTACGAGCACAACAGGAGTAAAATTGAAAGTTGACAAATATAAATACTCAGCCCGGGTATAAACTGGACTAGCCCAGAATACACCCAGGATATAAAACAGGCTAGCCCACTTTAAGCCAGGGTATAGTCATGTTGGCTATTAGGGTATTGGAAAAGGCTATGGGATTTTTGAATCAGTATTTTGGTGAAATGCATGAAATAAGGTATGTTGTTAACAAAAGTGTATCAGAGTGGTAATTTGTGTTTAGCAGGACAATCTTCACAAACGAGGACTACTTTTATGAGTTTTGAAACGTTTTCTAACAATCGTGTAAAAAATGCATTTATGCTCCAAATGTCATAAAGGTGGTCCACGTTTGTGAAGCAAAAATCTCGTCATTATCAGATGGGGGACCCTGGGACAAAATCTAATGGGGGTCTGTGGTCTAATTTGTGTCAGTTTAGGGGTCCTTGACATGAGAAAGTTTGAGAACCACTGCTTTACAGTAGTTTAGTGCATCAAAGTATGAATACAATTATTTTACACTTCACATGCTCTGCAGGAAGCACACATTCACAGGAGAAAACAGTGTAAACGTCTTTCCTCAAGTTCTAAGGTTTCAAAATGCTCAAGTGCATCAAAGTATGAATAAAATGATTTTACAATTCACATGCTCTGCAGGAAGGACAAATTCACAGGAGAAAACAGTATAAACGTCTTTACTCAAGTTCTAAGGTTTCAAAAAGCTCAAGTGCATGTTGATACTCACCAACTCATTGTCGCTGGAGACCTAAACTGTGTATTGAATGCACAACTAGACAGATCTAACCCCAAGCCAGGCAGTCAATTATCCAAAGCGGGAACTGTTGTCAACACGTTCATGCAGTCTTATGGTCTTACAGATCCGTGGAGGAGACTTAACTCCGCTACAAAACAATTTTCGTTTTTCTCACCAGTCCACAAGAGTTATTCTAGAATAGACTATTTCTTAATAAATGACAGTCTCTTTCCATCAGTCACCAACTCACAATACCATAGTATTGTTATTTCAGACCACTCTCCAGTGCAGCTGGACATACATTTTCCTGACAATGTACATTCTCGACGATCGTGGAGGCTTGACCCCTCGCTACTGCTGTGCGCCGAGTTCAAAGAATTTGTGGACAAGCAAATAGGGTTGTTTCTCGATACAAACGACAGCCCAGACATATCACGATGCACGCTGTGGGAGACACTGAAAGCCTACATCAGAGGACAAATAATTTCATACACAGCCTACAAAAATAAACAACGTAATAAGCGTCTGTTAGAAATTGAACAATCTATACTTTATCTAGACAAAAGATATGCGGCTTCCCCCTTAACAGAACTTCACAAAGAGCGTTTCCTTTTACAAGTAGAATTCAATACCCTTTCCACCCATCAGGCAGTGAAGAATATACTCAGAACGAAACACAGGTTCTACGAACATGGAGACAAAGCAGGCAGAATACTCACGCACCAACTCAGACAAACATCCACCAACTCCCACATTACAGAGATAAATACTGGTCCAGATACAACCACATGCAACCCCCAACTTATTAACAATCAATTTAAGAAATACTATTCAAACCTATATCGCTCTCACGTAGGAACAAATAACTGCACAATGCAATCATTCTTGGATGAATTAGATACTCCCACTCTTGACTCAGAAGTCCAGATATCTCTTGATGAGCCACTTACCATCTGAGATACAAGCCGCGATTCAGTCCATGCAGACCGGAAAGGCCCCGGGACCTGATGGGTTCCCGGCTGAGTATTACAAGGCCTTCTCCCCCAAACTAGTACCGATCCTCAAAGCCATGTATGATGAAATGCTAGAAAAGGGTAATTTACCACCAACCCTCACACAAGCGACCATATCAGTTTTGTTAAAAAATGATAAAAAACCACTTGACTGCTCATCCTACAGACCCATCAGTCTTCTATGTTGTGACTACAAGATATTGACCAAATATCTTGCAAACTGTCTTAACGAGGTGATGCCTACAATTATACATCAAGACCAGACAGGCTTCATATCAGGACGGCAGTCATTCTCTAATGTGAGGCGGCTGCTCAATATAATACACTCAGCCCACCCAGCACAGCTACCTGAAAGGCATTCGATAGGATAGAGTGGGAGTATCTACATGCAGTCTTAAAGAAATTTGGATTCGGGGAAACATTCTGTAAATGGATCAGTATTTTGTATGACAGCCCCAGCTCGTCTGTTAAGACAAATGGTGTAATTTCAGATTATTTCCCACTATGCAAAGGGACTCGTCAATGTTGCGGTCTTTCGCCATTTCTGTTCGATTTAGCCATAGAACCACTCGCTATTGCGATCAGAGATGAGGAGAGAATCAGGGGCATCACAAGGGGGGGAGTAACTCACAAGGTTTCGTTATATGCGGACGACCTGCTGCTCTATGTAGCCGATCCACTACAGTCCATCCCGCACCTTTTACATCTGGTGCAGGAGTTTGGGAATTTCTCTGGTTACAAATTGAATTTAACTAAAAGCCTCTTTCCTGCGAACAGTATCAGCCAAACACTAAAATATGATCAATTTAGGGGTACAAATAACTGGCTCCTTTAAATCACTCACAGTGGCAAACTTTAATAAAATGTTAGACCGAACGAAAGCAGATCTAGAGCGGTGGTCAAGCCTCCCGATCTCATTTGCCGGACGTGTCAATACCATCAAAATGACAGTATTACCGAAATTCCTATATTTATTTCAAGTACTCCCTGTTTGGCTCCCTAAACAATTCTTTATTAAACTGGGAAGATGTATTACTACCTTTGTGTGGAACAAGTCAACCCCTCGAATGAAAAAGATCTATCTAGAGAGACCTAAACTTGAAGGAGGGCTGGGCCTCCCACATTTTTTAAATTATTACTGGGCAGCAAATATCTCTAAGCTACCTTTTTGGGTTTTGGCATTCGCGGGTGAAGACGGGCCCTCCTGGGCACCAATGGAACTTGCCTCACACTCATCAATCTCACCGATGTCATTGTTATCTGCTCCACTATCAGCATGCACTAAGACTAAATTTTTTTCCAACCCAGTAGTGTCGAATTCCGCAGACATTTTAATCTTGACCAGATAAGTGGACTTTCTCCTTTGTCTCTGAACCATCTCTTTCTGCCAACACAGATTGATTCAAGTTTTGCTGGTTGGCACAGACATGGGTTAGTCTTCTTTGAAGATCTATTCGACAGTGGATCATTCTTGTCGTTTGAATATCTATGTAAAGATCACGATATACCAAAATCACACTTTTTCAGGTATCTCGCTCGCAGCTTTGCGTCCAAACATTTCTCCACCTAAACCTAAACCTCCAAGTAAGGATGTCACTCACCGATTGTTGAACTTGAATCCATATGTGAGGGGCCTAATCTCCAGGGCGTATAACGTCATTCAGAATATCGACCCACCAACAACGACTAAACTAAGGCAGGCTTGGGAACATGACCTAGAAATGAAAATCTCTGAGGATGTCTGGGAAGACTGCATATCAACTATTCATACTTCTTCTATTTGTATTAGACACGGGTTAATTCAATTCAAGGTTTTCCACAGAATACACTATTCCAATGACAGACTTGCTAAAATATACCCATCTGTTAGTCCCACCTGTCCTAGATGCAGTAACCCAGTCTCCTTAGGCCACATGTTCTGGTCCTGTCTCTCGCTAATTAATTTTTGGTCTGATGTGTTTGAATGCCTTTCTGTTCTATGCAATGCGTCTCTTGAAACCAACTCACTGACCGCCATTTTTGGGGTTATCCCATTGGAAACTTTTGTTACAAATTCACAAAAGAAGGTGGTGGCATTCAGCAGCCTCATAGCACGCAGATTGATTCTAACAAATTGGAAATCCAACAGGAGGAGGAGGAGGAGGGGGGTGGGGCACGCAGGGCACTAACAGCATACAACCATTGACAGTACACACACACCCATGCAGCAGCAGGCTCGATGTTTGTTCAACTCAAAGCAGAATTCATTCTGTCGCCTTTCTAACATAAAGATGTGATTATCTCAGAAACTAATTTCAGCATGCTCTTTTCGGTCGAAAACAACAAACAGAAGGGGTGTATTTCCAAAATGGAACGGTTTATAAACACAGTTTTTTTTTAAAATGAAACAGACGGGTTCAAAGTTTCATTGAGGCTATTGGTTGTCCATATAAGAGGAACACAAAAAATGATATGGCTATATTAAAATGCATTGCGGCCTATGTGGCACAGTACAGCACCTTTTGCCCAAGGGCCGTGGCACTCAAAGTGTTAACACATTCACTGCCAACAGTTTATCCAATACAGTAGGTAGCTTCTGCCAAGGTTTTTTTGAGGATTCTGGCTCATCTTTCAAGAGCTGAGGATTATTTTCTGCTAGGACTTTGTGAACACAAAATATCTCAAAAGAACTAATAGAATGTGTGCTTTCTCTGTCTAAAAGAGTTAGTTTTTATCATGTTCTGTTATGTAGGCATTAGCAGTTGAATACAGCATGGTTTCAGCGTCTGAGAAGGAAAGCTGAGATAAATGCATTTTTGTGAAATTCAATAGAACAGGCAGAACAGTCACTTTAACCATTTATTTTTGGCATCAGTGAGACATCAGACATCTAAACAATAGTTCTGAACAGTAATTTCCTCCAATATAACAGCACCCCCACCCCCCTCTCCTGCAAACTCCTCCCTCCGTGGGTGTGTCTCTGGTGGCTCTGCAGCGTGTGTCACAGGCGAGTCTCTGCTGCCTGTCTGTGCTGCCTGGCGGCCGCTCGTCGGGCGAGTCTGGATCGGGCTCGCTCGTTTCTGGGGTTTCGGTTGTGAGCTGGGATGAAGCTGCGTGCGATAATTTCCTCCAATATAACAGCACCCCCACCCCCCTCTCCTGCAAACTCCTCCCTCCGTGGGTGTGTCTCTGGTGGCTCTGCAGCGTGTGTCACAGGCGAGTCTCTGCTGCCTGTCTGTGCTGCCTGGCGGCCGCTCGTCGAGCGACTCTGGATCGGGCTCGCTCGTTTCTGGGGTTTCGGTTGTGAGCTGGGATTAAGCTGCGTGCGATTCTGGGCTTTCTGCTGCGTGTTTCAAAGTGTGTTGCACCCAGAGTCTATTTTTGGAATCCCCCACCGTTGTGCGCCAGCTCCCAGCGCGAAAGCGTTTTCGCCAAACCATTCTCATGAGAATGGTTTCCTCACGCTTTTTCCTGCTGTTTTTGCTCAGCTTTCTCTAGTCTGGAGAGCACTGTCGCCACTTAGTGGGTCGGTGGAATGGGTTGTACACGTTCGGTCGCTCCCATATTTTTATATGAGATGTAGGGGGCTTTGATCCACGTCCCACCGTCAAAAAAAAGTTAACTCGTCGACGGCAGTCAACCGTTGGTTTCTGTTTGACGAGTTAACTCGTCCACGGCAGTGAACGTGTTAAAACTCTCTGCCTCATTTCAAAGGTGGGTAAACTGCATTTACCCTCCACTATGCCCATATTATGCCTAATCAGCTGTCATATTAACAGAATACGGGAAAATTGATTATTTATAGATGAAAGCATTCGCGTTATACACTTACCACAGGATCATGGTGTGAACTTCATCTACAGACAGTCCAATGACACGTCTGCAGAAATCAGGCATTTGGAGAGCAGCTCTCCACGTCTCGTTTCCAAGGAATGTCTCCGGTGAACCGAAAACCACGTTGAATTGGCCGCTCATGATCAACTCATCAACTTCGGGACTTTTGCCGGCATAGGCCGCTTTGATGCCTCTCTCGTTTAGGAAAGCGACCTGCTCCTCCATGATGGAAATGAGTGGGCACACCACCAGCACTATATTGCTATCTTCTGACCATAGTCGCGGGTAGTCCTTTGCCAAAACTTGGCATAACATCGGCCATGCTTGGTAAATAAGGCTTTTGCCATAACCTGTTGGCAGACAGGCAAGGACGTCGCGATGGGATACCAGGTATTTCAAACACAGATGCTGTAGATCTTTCAGTTCTACGATAGAATGCAAACTGCAAACTTCTAGCAGTGCACGTTGCAAAATATTGTCTTCCACTTGCATGATATAGAATGGGTTATGGGTTATGTTAATGTCGCGAGTGGAACTGTGGTTTATGACTCTGAGATTGGGCTCCTGCAGCCAGAAACATTTGTTTGGTGTGTGGTGTATATTATTATCCAGGGGGGCACTGTATTCTCTCGCTGACTTGATTCTCAGGTGATCCGCCCTCTGCTAGGACGGTGAGGAACAATAGAGCTGGTGAGGAACAGCATGAAGGTCCTGTGTGATGCTGTAGCTGTAGAGCTGTGAGACGCTGGATGTGACGTCACAACGCTGCGACGCTGTGTGATACCGGTGTTTTCAGCTCTGCCTATTACGACTTATTTTGCCAATTCCTCGCCTACCTTTTGCTATCTTATATTTTATCTGCCTGCGATATCACATCGCTACTTAATAACTCTTCTCTCTCAATCCGCGGACATCTGAAACAACCGTTCTATCGCCAAACGTTAGCCTAGCCGCCTGCTAGGCTAACGTAAACTGTTTACAATGCTCTCGCTCTCCCCCTCGGATAATCACCATGCTACGGGACTATCCAATACGACTACGCTTAGTGGATCCGTGGAATCACGCTCATTTCCTTCGGATGATGAAGTTATTTTCAAGCTGCTGCCTGATACTACTTCAACACCAGCTCCCTCAGTATCCCGGGTCCTCATCGCACAACAACTAGCCACAACATCCGAGCGACTGGACCGGCGTCAACCTAGGCTACCAGCCTCTGCTCCTAATGGCCTCAGGTCCCCGGACTGGCCCGCACTGCCCCGGCGTCAACCTAGGCTACCAGCCTCTGCTCCCAAGGCCCCAGGTCCCCGGGCACCGCAACGGCGTGAGCTGCTTCTGGCCGCAGCACTACGACACGTTCCGGACATGGCTAACGCCAGCCATCTCCCTCCCGAATCGGGTAAGATCGATCCAATTCTTACTATCCACTCTCTCTTAGATATGATTAATCTATTAGAAAACCGTGTTTCCCAACTAGAGAACGATAAACGCCAGTCACCTAATGATAGTCTTGTTACACTTAACCAGACTGGCTTCCCTGATCATTTACAATGTACCTCAGTAGCTGATGTGTATTGTGAATTAAGCGAGGATGCTAGCTGCGGTCCAGCTGGTACCCCCGTTAATGCTACTCCGCAGCACGAGCAGAACAACCCGGCCAATGTCTCGTTGGCCCCACAGTCTGTGGATGATGGGTTTACAGTTGTCTCACACTGCCGTGGCGTTAAACGTGCACAGCCCGCCGCTGTGCAGCCCGTTTCCCAACAAACCACTTCGGTTGAGATCCGAAATAGATTCACGCCGCTTGCTAACTCTCCTGTTCAGCATGCTGTGTCGTCCACTCCGCCCGACAATATTAAACCCTCTATTCTATTGATTGGAGACTCTATAACCCGCAATATCAAGCTTAACACACCAGCCGAGATAGTTTGTCTGCCCGGGGCCAGAGTACCCGACATTGAAGCTACTCTTAGGGTGCTAACAAATAGCCATAAACAGACAATTACCCAGGCTACCCATGATAACATCATACTACACGTTGGCACCAACAATGCCAGGTTTAAACAATCGGAGATCACAAAGCACAGCATAACTAGGACCTGTGCTTTTGCTAGCAAGATGAGTCGGCATCCATTAATTGTCTCTGGTCCCCTCCCTGTCACACTTAACTCTGACATTTTTAGCAGGCTGTTTTGGCTCAACAACTGGCTGGCCAAACACTGTGCTGATAAGGGCTACCTATTCTTAGATAACTGGCCCTCTTTTAGAAGCATGACTGGCATGCTTAAGATGGATGGCATCCACCCTACCCCATTGGGTGCTAGCACCTTATCAAAAAACCTGGATAGTTGCCTACGGCAAACCCAGACTATTATCCTTGAATGACAGTTTCACCCACAACATGCAGGGCCACAGGCTGCTAGACAGCCTGTTAGTTCTACTTGTGCGGTTATGGAGTCTGCTAGTTCAATTAACTTAGTCTATCCAATACAGACTGTGCTCCGTCCGCGCCGCACTATTACTAGTAACCGACCCATAAACGCTCTGCAATATCCTAACCCAAATCTTATTGTTATTAATCCGACTATTACCACCGCCGCTCCGTCTCCGTATTATACCACGATCTCTCAAATTAGCACAGTTTCTCTTCGTCGCTCCGTCCCCTCACGCCGCTCTCGTCCACCCCTCAAAACGTCAAACACCAACCTCATTGAGATTAAATCTACTCTTGGTATCGAATGCTCTAAATTAACTAATATTGATGATAAATCTATTCGATTTGGATTCATTAATATCAGATCAATCACCAATAAAGCCCTCCTCGTCAATGACTTAATCATTGAACATAATATTGACGTTATGGGATTATGCGAAACCTGGCTAAAACCGGACGTTGTTCTTCCACTCATTGAAGCCTCCCCCCCTAACTTTGACAATTCGCATGTTGCCAGAATGTCAAGAAATGGTGGGGGCGTTGGCCTAATTTATAACTCAAATCTAGGTCTTCTACAGGATCAAAAGTATAAGCTCCTATCTTGTGAGATACTTACTATGAGACACTCTAATATAGCTGGCCTCGGAGCCTTCTACCTAGTTATGCTCTACCGCCCACCTGGGCCCTATTCATCTTTTCTGGATGAATTTTCCAATTTTCTCTCTGACCTCGTAACCCGCACGGATAATATCCTTATCATTGGCGATTTCAATATTCATGTTAACCGTAAAGCTGACCCACTCTGCAAAGCCTTTCTATCTTTAGTCGACACCCTTGGCTTTGCTCAGTTGGTTCATGAACAAACGCATTCTAACGGCAACACGCTTGATCTCGTCCTTGCTCGTGGGATTAACGTCTCAGATCTGTCAGTCATGATTTACCCTCCAGCACTGTCAGATCATTATCTCATTCAATTTAAAATAGACCTGCCCCTCCGGCAATCAAACCTAGCTGATACCTATACCGCCCGGCGTATCGATAGTTCTACTCCCACTGAACTCGCTGATTTGTTATCGGGGCCGCTTTCCTCTCTCCCAGAGCGGATCGACTCCATTAATGAATTCACAAATCAATTTAATTCAATCCTACTCGCCTCGCTTGATTCTATCGCACCTCTACGTACTAAAATCCGTCGCCCTAAAAAACCCTCGCCTTGGTATACTGACGATACACGCGCACAAAAACTAATATGCAGAAAACTAGAACCTAAATGGCGATCATCCAAGCTTGAAGTCTATCGACTAGCTTGGAGTGATAGCCTATTAAAATACAAATGTATGCTCTCCGCTGCAAGAGCCTCCTACCTATCAGATCTTATTAACACTAATAAAAATAATCCTAAATTTTTATTTGACACGGTCGCAAATCTTACTCGCAAACCATCCCCCAATACAAACTCTCCATTTACAGCTAATGATTTCCTTGACTTCTTTAACCGTAAAATTATCTGTATTAGAGATGAAATTAGCAACTCTCTATTACTCACAAAGGGTGCTAACCCCTTTCCTAGCCCTGTCCTTAGAACCTTAGACGAGAGTACTATACTCTCGAATTTTGAGACTATCTCCCTAAATGCACTTTCAAAAATTGTACTTTCATCTAAATCCACAACCTGTTTATTCGACCCTCTCCCTGCAAAGTTGATTAAGGAACTCCTTCCAATACTAGGCCCCCCCTTACTTAACATTATCAATAGCTCCCTCTCCTCTGGCACTGTCCCTGCCTCCTTCAAATCTGCTGTGATCAAACCTCTACTTAAAAAGCCAAACCTTGATTCTGAGGTTCTTAACAACTTCAGGCCAATCTCAAATCTCCCCTTCCTCTCTAAAGTTCTTGAAAAAGTAGTCTCAACACAATTAACTGACTACCTCTCGCATAATAAACTTCTCGATCCCTTTCAATCTGGTTTTAGATCACTCCATAGTACTGAAACTGCTCTTACAAAAGTAACCAATGACCTTCTCCTCGCGTCCGACTCTAATTTCTCCTCTCTTCTCATTTTATTAGACTTAAGCGCAGCCTTCGATACAATCGATCATAAGATCCTCCTAGACCGCTTATCTAACTACGTAGGTATCCGGGGCACTGCCCTATCCTGGCTAAAGTCATATTTGTCTGATAGGACACATTGTGTCTCATATAAAAATATCATGTCCACTTTCTCCTCAGTGAAGTTTGGTGTACCGCAGGGATCAGTCCTGGGTCCCTTACTCTTTGGAGTTTACTTACTGCCTCTTGGCGAAATTTTCCGTAGATATGGCATTGACTTTCACTGTTATGCCGATGATACCCAAATTTATATACCAATTAGACCAGACGATCGCTCTAAACTCGCTAATCTTGAATCCTGCTTAATCGCTGTTACAGACTGGATGTCAAATAATTTCTTACGACTAAACGCCAACAAAACTGAACTACTAGTTGTTGGCCCAAAAACCCAACTTCCATTTCTCACTGATCTTAGTCTGAACATTGAGAACTGCGTAATTACTCCAAACTCAAAGGTGAAAAACCTAGGTGTTACCTTTGATCCTACTCTGTCATTCGATGCTCACATTAAGGATATCACTAAAATAGCTTTCTTTCATCTCCGCAATATTTCAAAGATCCGTCCCTTGCTAAATGCAACGGATGCCGAAACCTTAATACACGCCTTTGTTTCATCTAGACTCGACTACTGTAACGTCTTATTCTCTGGCCTTCCACTTTGTAGCACAAATAAATTACAACTCGTGCAAAACGCCGCTGCTAGAATTCTAACTAGAACTAAGAAGTTTGATCATATAACTCCGGTCTTAATCTCCCTCCACTGGCTCCCAATTCAGGCCAGATCAGACTTTAAGGTGCTTCTGTTAACCTATAAATCCCTGCATGGGCTCGCACCTCCGTACTTATCTGAGCTAATCATTCCCTATGTTCCCACGCGTACTCTCCGCTCACAGGACGGTAATTATCTTACCGTCCCTAAAATTAAGAAAAAATCAGCAGGTAGCAGAGCATTCTCTTACCGTGCTCCACATCTCTGGAACCAGCTTCCTCTGTCAGTTAGGGAAGCTGGCTCCATTGAAATCTTCAAAACTAGACTCAAAACCCATTTATTCTCCCAATCATTTGGCTGTGCTTGATAGTTGTGCTTGATGATGTCATTCTTTAGAAATATTTATTAGCTCTTGAGTACATACAATCCTGAATTGCTGAGCGGGCTGTCTCAAGCCAGCAATATCATTATAAACTTAGACTTGACCTAATTTAATAATATGGCATCAGCCGATCCAGTAGCTCAGATATAAAATCAAATAGCTGGTGAATAAACTTAGTCCTGAACTGCTGAGCGGGCTGTCTCAAGCCAGCAGTATCAGTATAAACATAGACTTGACCTAATTTAATAATATGGCATCAGCCGATCCAGTAGCTCAGATATAAAATCAAATAGCTGGTGAATAAACTTAGTCCTGAACTGCTGAGCGGGCTATCTCAAGCCAGCAGTATCAGTATAAACTTAGACTTGACCTAATTTAATAATATGGCATCAGCCGATCCAGTAGCTCAGATATAAAATCAAATAGCTGGTGAATAAACTTAGTCCTGAACTGCTGAGCGGGCTGTCTCAAGCCAGCAGTATCAGTATAAACATAGACTTGACCTAATTTAATAATATGGCATCAGCCGATCCAGTAGCTCAGATATAAAATCAAATAGCTGGTGAATAAACTTAGTCCTGAACTGCTGAGCGGGCTATCACAAGCCAGCAGTATCAGTCTAAACTTAGACCTAGACTACCTAGACCTGAATTAGCAGTATAGTATTAGTCATCCTAAAAAATCCTAATAAATTTTGTTTTGACCTAATTTTATTGTTGTCTATAGAGTTAGTTCCACCTCTGCGCAGATTCCCCCGCTCTCTTCTCTCTCTCCCCCTCAGGTGTCCTTCATTGGCCTGACGTACACCCCCGCCGCTGCAGCCCTAGGTCCGGCCGTCATCGCCCTAGCCACCTGTCGTCACCCTAGGCCATCTACCCGCTACTCCATCTACTGTCTGACACCCCGGGCTCTTCACCACCACCGACCCCTATCCTCATCATCCTGGTCACCTGCCTGCCTAAGGGAAGGGGGGGGGACCCCCCCCCCCCCCCCCCCCCCCCCCCCCCCAGCCTCAACAACGCGGACTCTTGGATTCCTCAGATCATCCTCATGGAACTCCCAATCTTGTTACCCTTTTGTCACCTAGCTAATTAACTAGTATTCTCTAAACCTACGAACACTTAAAGACTGCATTTTCTATTTCTTTTTGGACTCTACTTTTTAGATTTTCAACTCCCTTCCCTGATCTTAGGATAATTTAAAAATTACATTTCTATATCCTTTCTGTTGGACTCTTTTTACATTTTCAATTTTCTGTTCTCTTGTACATTTTATTTCCATATTAAACCATTCACAGAGTTTCATTATCGGAAACTCTGTGCATGGTTTAGCCCGGCATCTCTCGGCCTGTCTCGGAGGGGAGTCCCCAGATGGGGGTCCGCTGCTGTGGCCTGGTGGGTGGGCCCGTCCCCCGCGTGGCCTGCTCTCACGCTCTCAGTCACTATGCTGGTGGCTGGGGGCTGGGGGGGCGGGTCGCGTGGGGGCTGGGTCCGCCTGGGCCGCAGCAATTGGCCCCTAGCACAACGACCTCACAAGGTTCCTCCTCAGCCAAGTCACTGGGGCAATCCATGCGGCGATCCATATGGTGGAAAGGTTTTCTTGCGTTCACTGGGGGTGAGGGGGTGCCGCTGTGTCCCGGCCTGGCCTTCCCTCCCACGCCATATGTGGGCGGGGGCCGGGTCGGGGGGCATCGGTGCTCTTCATCACTGGTCGAGGGCTGCCGGTTGGTTTAGAACAGCTTAGGTAGGCGATAGATTAGCTACAGCCTAAGGCTGACCTGTTAGTGTTCAGGCTAAAATCAGACTAGAGCAGGGTAGGATAGGCCAGATTAGGCTGTAGATTAGCTAGATACTATGTCCCAGTTAGCTCTGGTTAATGCTTAGAGTAGTCAGTTGTCTGATCTTCTCCCCCCCCCCTCTCTTTCCCCCTTTCCCCGCTTCTTCCCTTCTTCCCCCTTCTTGTTCTCCTCTCTTTCCATGCTCTTTCCTCCCCCACATCCCACCGCCCCCCCCTCCCTTCTCCTGCTCTCTCCTCATTCTCCCCCCCCTCTGCTCCTTCTCCTCTTCTCCCCTATTTTCCTGAATCCCTGCCACTTCCTGCTCTCCCTTCTCTCACATTCCCCCTGCTCTCCTTCCCCTGCACCTCTACTCTCTGTCCTCCCCCCTCTCTCACATTCCCCCTGCTCTCCTTCCCCTGCACCCTCCCACCTCTCCTTCTCTGTTCTCTCCTCCTCCACATTTCCCATTTTCTCCCCACCCTCGCCCTAATCCGGGCCCGTATCCTACTCCCTCCCTCCACCCTAGACCCTACCTCTACTCTACCTCCCCTGTACCCTCCCATCTCTCTTTCTCTGTTCTCTCCTCCTCTCCGTCCTCTCCCCTCTCTCACATTCCCACTGCTCTCCTTCCCCTGCGCCCTCCCACCTCTCCTTCTCTGTTCTCTCCTCCTCTCTGCCCTCTCCTCCCTCTCACATTCCCCCTGCTCTCCCTCCCCTGCACCCTCTCCTTCTCTGTTCTCTCCTCCTCCACATTTCCCATTTCTCCCCACCCTCGCCCTAATCCGGGCCCGTATCCTACTCCCTCCCCTCCCCCAACCCTAGACCCTACCCCTACCCTGGCTCTCCCTCCCCTGCACCCTCATCTCTCCTCCCCTGTTCTCTCCTCCTCCACATTTCCTATTTCCCCCCCACCTCCCCCCTCTCCTCCCTCCCTCCCTCCACCCTAGACCCTACCTCTACTCTACCTCCCCTGTACCCTTCCACCTCTCCTTCTCTGTTTCTCTCCTCCTCTCTGTCCTCTCCCCTCTCTCACATTCCCACTGCTCTCCTTCCCCTGCGCCCTCCCACCTCTCCACATTTCCTATTTTTTCCCCACCTCCCCCCTCTCCTCCCTCTCCCTCCCTCCTCCACTCTCCTGCTTTCTTCAAATGTTCAAATGTTATCTTTATTCTGTATATTCTTGTTACTGTGTGTTAGCTAGAATCAGCTAGACATACTTTCTGTGAAGCCCTCTGAGACATGCTTGTGAATTAGGGCTATATAAATAAACTTGACTTGACTTGACTTGACTGCCCCGGGAAGCGAGTGATCAGCCTGCCCTTATAAGGAGGACGCCGACCATCCACGCTAAGACAGAACCCAGGAAGAAAGGGACGACGGGGAGAGCAGACTGGAGGAGCTGGCCGTATCGGGACGAAACCCACACACAACGCTCGCTAAGCCCGCCACAAAGGGACGGTCTGACCTATTCTCAGTGAGTGTGTGGCGTGTCTTGGACGCAACTGTGTTACTGAGTGCTCCTGCTCTGTGTCTCTTAGTGAACGTGAGGAGCCGGCCGGACCAGATCGACGCCGATCTACTGCTGCGCTGAGACTGCTGTGCTGCTCTACAAGACGACCCGACACCCATACACAACGCTCGCTAATCCCGCAACAAAGAGACGGTCTGACCTATTCCTCAGTGAGTGTGGGGCGTGTCATAGACACAACTCGTTGCTGAGTGTGCCTGCTCTGTGTTTTTAAGTGACTCCGATCTACGCTGGAGTTGCCGACGGTCCCCGCCAGATTGCCGGATCCCTACCTGCTTGCCGTCCTCTGTCTGCCTGCTGCCTGCTTGTTGGCTTCCGCCCGCCTGTTACCTGTGGCCGTGTGGACGTTCTCCGCCTCGACCCCCGCCGCCATCGCGGCCGGGCCTGTTCATCTGCCCGCCGTTCCTCCAGCCTGCTGAGCTGGGGTCCATTGCCGGGGCGATACCCAGCTTGCCTACTATGCTCTGATAAGTACTCTTACCGTTCATATTATCCCAACTCACCGAAGGAACAGAGTGAACGATCTAAATGTGAGTTGGGACGGACATTTTAAATCTTTTTCTCTTTTCGTTGTTCGTTTATTTTCTCCTTCTGCTTAACGCTGCTAATGTAGCTCGTGCTCATTGTCGGTCACGTGACACTGTAATTCAATATCTATGGGATTGCCCGTCCTAAGATCGCCCCTCTGTTAATGCTGTGTCCAGTTTGCTGTGCTGTTTGAAGTGGTCTTTTGCAGTTGCCTGCCATAATATAACAGGGTGAAATAATATTCTTATGCAGTGTGTCTGCCGTAATATATTGGTGTGCAGTGGTATTCAGATGAAATGTCTGTCTTTGCAGTGGAGTGTGAAATGTTAATTCCTGTTGCTGGGAATCTGTGTGCTGTGCTGTGTGAGATCTGTTCATGACGCACGTCCTCGGAGGGCCTAAATCGACCAGGAAAGCTAACATAGATATTTGAAATTGCAAGTGCCTATGTGATTTGATAATTGACTGCGATAAATGTATTTTTGTATTTTATCTGTTGAATAAAACATTGTATATTTTTGTACCGTAACTCTATTGGTTGTTGTGATTCTTTGAAGTCCAGGAGATTTTATTGTTGCAACAGGCGATACGTTTTGGCGTTAGTCGGCAGGACTGGACTCTCAAAAAATCACAACAATGTCGACAGACGGGCAATCCCAGAGTGGGCCTAGCCAACTCGGTGAAGCAGGAACTAGTGAAACAAATAATAGTGGCGGACAAACGATGAATGCAGTGATGATGCCTTGGTTCATGAGTGCATCATGGGTACCAAAATTCACAGGAGAAGGGGTAGGAGTTGAATTTAGCACATGGCGGGCCAAAGTAGATTCATATCTGAGGGCACAAGGCCTCAGCTCCCAACAGTCAGTGGATTTCGTGCTGGATGCAGTAGAGGGGCGAGCTCATAGACAAATGATGTTGCTGTCCCCTACTAGAAGGCAATCACAAGTGACTATTCTGGAAGAACTGACGAGACTTTATGGAGACCGAAAAACCCCAGCGGGTTTGAGGTCTGAATTCTTTGACTGCAAACAAGAGATGGGGGAGGGGGTAGACACGTTCATTCTCCGTCTGTCTGAGTTATTTTCCAGGTGGCAGAGGAACGACCCAGGCAACGCAGGACCGAAGGATGAGGTCTTAAAGGCACAGTTCACCAAAGGCCTACGGGATGGGATACTTAAACTAGAACTGGAACGATACCTACGCCGGTCCTCAGATGCCGCCTTTGACAGTCTGTGCACGGAGGCTAAGGCCCTGGAGAGGGAGGTAAACCGTAAGGAAGCATGGGCCTGCCGCTCCTACATGGCGCCACCAGCTAGCCAGGTCCCCCAGGAGGCGATGGCACCCCCTGACTGGCAACAGCTGAAGGAGACGCTAAGGGCCGAGCTAAAACAGGAGGTGAAGGACCAAGTGACACTACTAGGAAAAACAATTGTGCAAGAGATCTGTGCCCAACTGCCAGCCATGCTGCCAGCCCCAGCCCCCACTCCGCAGGCAAGTCTATTGTTCCAGCCTAGACAATCAGCCACTAGGGGTGCGCAGCCCTTCCAGTGGGACGAGCAGGGCCGCCCCATCTGTCGGGACTGTGGTGAAGCGGGGCACATACAACGCTACTGCCCTCGACGGCGACCCAACGCCGCGGGTTTTCCAGCTCACCGGTCGCTGCAGGGCGAGTGACCGGTAGTAGGGAGACTCCAGGTGTCCCAGATAAGCCCTCTTTTGTTGGCCAGTGTCCGGAAGTGGAGATGATGGTGAGTGGAGTCAAGATTCCATTCGTTTTAGACACTGGCTCCCAAGTAACCTTGTTGAGTTATTCCCTTTTCCAGCGCTGTTTTGGCGAGAACCAGATGAGGGACCCCGCTGAGGTGCCCTGGCTCACCCTCAAGGCAGCAAACGGCCTCCAAATTCCCTACATAGGCTATGCAGTTTTGGATTTTGCGACGGGAGGCCTTGAGGTAATTAAGAAGGGAGTATTGATTGTAAAAGACGATTGCATGAGCACCAGACATGGTCTGCTTGGAATGAACGTGATCTCCGAAGTTTGGCAGTGTGTCTCCCACAGTGATCATCCAGGTGTAGCAGCATTCACCTCTACGTGGCCTAAGGCGGTCCAGAAGGCGTGGGCCAAGGCGTTCGCCGTCTGCAGGGGGGCCCAGGCAGAGGGGTCCCCGGACCCAGCCCCCGGCACCGCAAAACTGCCCCGTAGAGTCTCCATCACTGTACCTGCTGCTACAGAGATGATCATCTGGGCCCACGTCTCTCCATCCGTGGCTTCTACGGCGGGCCCTGTACTTGTGGAGAACCTTTCCACGGATTCCCATCGGGAGGGGTGTGATTGGCGGGTGGCGCGGACACTGAGCCTAGTCCAAGGGGGTAAGGTCCCCTTACGTATCTGTAACCCCAACCCCTTCCCTGTGTACCTCCCCTCCAGGCGGGCGCTTGCCATGGTGACCCCGATCGACCCCGAGGATGTTGACAGAAAAACAGAATTGACTCTGGACCACACCGCTTCCGATGTGGTGGAGGTGAATGTGCGGTCAGTGCAGACAGAGGCGCACGCTGATCTGCCGCCTTGGGAGCCCAAGTGTGAGGGACTTACAATGGAGCAATCCAATGGTTTCTCTGCTATGTTGTCAAAGTGGCGAAATGTTTTCGCGGCTGATGAAGAGGATTTTGGCTGTACAGGGCTCGTGCAGCATCGGATCCACACTGGAGCTGCACCACCCAGCAGAGAGAGGTACCGGCCGGTGCCTCCCACTTTATACTCAGAACTGCGTAGCCTACTACAAGGTATGTTGGCAAATGGAGTGGTGCAGGAGAGTTCGAGCCCTTGGGCGGCTCCAGTGGTTCTGGTCAAGAAAAAAGATGGAACATGGAGATTTTGTGTCGATTATCGCAGATTGAATGCTGTAACTCATAAAGACTCTTTTCCTTTACCCAGGATAGAAGAGTCCTTGACAGGGCTGCAACGGGCGGAGTGGTATTCTACCTTGGATTTGGCCTGCGGCTACTGGCAGGTCGAGGTGGCCCCCGCTGACCGGGAGAAGACGGCGTTTACCACACCGGTGGGCCTGTATGAGTTCACAAGGATGCCCTTTGGATTATGTAATGCTCCAGCGACTTTCCAAAGACTGATGCAGCGCTGCCTGGGCGATAAGGTACACGATCATTTATTGATCTACCTGGATGATGTGATTATCTATTCCTCAGACTTCGAGACTCACCTTCACCACTTGGAACAAGTCTTTCAGCGCCTTCACAGTCATGGTCTCAAACTACAGCCGAAGAAGTGCCAGTTCTTTAAGCGGCAAGTGATATATCTTGGACATGTCGTTAGTGGGGAGGGCATTGCTACTGACCCCAGTAAAACCTCTGCCGTCCAGAATTGGCCCATCCCCCGCACCGTAAGGGAAGTTAAGTCTTTTTTGGGTTTTGCCGGTTATTATCGGAGGTTTATAAAAGGCTTTTCAAAAATTGCTATTCCATTAAATCATCTTACGCATGGTACCAGCGGTAACAGTACGGCCCCAGTCACCTGGCTCCCCGAATGTGACACTGCATTTGAGCAATTGAAGCACTCACTCCTTAACGCCCCGATCCTGGCCTATGCCGACTTCACCCAGCCATTCAGACTGTATGTGGATGCCAGTCTGGAGGGTCTGGGTGCTGTGCTGTCTCAAGAGCAGCATGGCCAGGAGCGTGTCATCGCTTATGGTAGCCGCAGTCTTATCCCGACCGAGCGAAACGATCAAAACTATAGCTCGTTTAAATTAGAATTTCTGGGGCTCAAATGGGCAGTGACTGAGAAGTTTAAGGACTATCTCTGGGGGGCTACCTTCACGGTGTACACTGATAATAATCCCCTCGTTCATTTGGACACTGCTAAATTGGGGGCTGTTGAGCAACGCTGGGCAGCCCAGCTTGCAAATGATACTTTTGACATTAAATATCGCCCTGGTACCAGTAACCGCAATGCTGATTTATTGTCCAGGAACCCAGAAGTAGTGGCTGCTAAAGTCCAGCAGACTACCGGAGAGCAGTGCAACGACCCCGGGGCTCCAGAGGGGGACTCACTTGGCCAGTTGGACAATGAGGGCAGAGCATGGCAGCGCCAAGACCCAGATCTCAGTCTGCTAAGCTCTTGGGTCCAGACAGGTGAGCGGCCAACTCCCGACGTCAAGTCCTCCGTCTCTCGTCAGCTGCGGCAGCTGTTAAATGAATGGGATCATCTGCGGCTGGTGGGCGGGGTTTTGGTCAGACAGCTGAAGGAGCCAGATACGGGGATACTGGGCGAGCAACTTGTCCTCCCACAGTCTCATTCGCAGGAAGTCTGGAGAGCCTATCACCAAGCCCTGGGCCATGCTGGGGCAGAGAAGGTTTTGTCTGTTCTGCGACAAAGATTTTTCTGGCTAGGTATGACAAAAGACATAAAAATATGGACATCTGCATGCTCTACCTGCGTGGTGAGTAAAGCTGGGCCCAAGTTTCGAGCCCCACTACATTCAATTAAGTGTAGCTACCCGTTTGAAGTAGTGGGATTAGATTATCTCTCCCTGGGCCGGCCCGCTGATTCATTCCCCTACATTCTAGTGATAACTGATCTGTTTTCTCGCTATGCTTTGGCAGTGCCGACCCGTGACCAGACCGCCGTGACTACCGTGAAGGCCCTGACGACAGCCCTGATTCAGCCGTTTGGGTGTCCTGAACGCATCCTGACAGATCAGGGTGCCGCGTTTGAGTCCTCCCTCATGCGACAACTATGTGAGACGTATGGCTGTAAGAAGACCCGGACTACCCCCTACCACCCTCAAGGTAATGGGTCTTGTGAACGCTTTAATCAGACCCTTCTGGGGTTGCTGGGTTCCCTGGAGGTGAGCAGTCAGAGCCAATGGCACGTCAAGCTTCCTGCCTTGCTGCAGGCGTATAATAACTCTGTCCATTCTAGTACAGGCATGACCCCCCATTTCGTGGTTTTCGGACCACATGCTCGTTTGCCAGTGGACCTGCTGCATGATGTCAGCCCGCCACAGCCGAGGGAGGCCTTGGAGGGATGGGCCTACCAGCACCACCGTATGCTGTTGGAAGCTTACACTCGAGTCCAGGCTAACGTAGAGCGTCGTCAGACGTGGGACCAGCAGAGGTACAACCGGTCAGCCAAGGACTTGCCCCTCCTGCCTGGAGAGCGAGTCTTACTGAGGAATTTTCGGAGACGGGCCCAAGGTAAACTGGCTCCGAGGTGGGTGCCCTCTCCCTTTGTGGTGGTGTCCCAACTAAGGCCAGAGCAGCCGGTCTATGTTATTCGCCCAGAGGGTAAAGAGGGGCCCACTCGTACACTACATCGTAATAACATCCGTCCCTGTGATTTGATGGCTGAACCTACGGTTCCGGAGGAACAGATAGAGCACCCCGAGCCAGTCGCACCCGCCCCGTCTTTTCCTATACCGGGAATCCACATTAAGTTTCCGCAGCAGACGTCTACGGCTGGTCTCAAACTGCCTCCCAGCCTGCCTACAGCTCCATTTGGCCTCCCTGCTTTTAACACCCCTGCCCCTTTTGACTTTGCTGCCCGTGGCCCAGCCACTGTCGAGGTGCCTATTGACATTGCCCTTGCGCCCATTAGTCCCCCTTCTCCTGTAGTTCCGCCCAATAGTCCTGTTGGTTTGCACCTTCCTGAGCTCTCCTCTGAAATGCGCACCGAGTTGGTTTGCCCAGGTAGAATGCCTGATGCGGGGGTGCTGGAGTGGGACATGGGGGGTGATCAGAGGGAAGGGGCCAACCATCCATCACCAGAGTCTCAACCCCGCCGATCCCAGCGTGATAACATTGGGATACCACCGAGTCGCTATCGGTAGATTGGTGTCCGGGACGACCACCCACAAACCTGGGGGAAAATGTCGCGAGTGGAACTGTGGTTTATGACTCTGAGATTGGGCTCCTGCAGCCAGAAACATTTGTTTGGTGTGTGGTGTATATTATTGTCCAGGGGGGCACTGTATTCTCTCGCTGACTTGATTCTCAGGTGATCCGCCCTCTGCCCCGGGAAGCGAGTGATCAGCCTGCCCTTATAAGGAGGACGCCGACCATCCACGCTAAGACAGAACCCAGGAAGAAAGGGACGACGGGGAGAGCAGACTGGAGGAGCTGGCCGTATCGGGACGAAACCCACACACAACGCTCGCTAAGCCCGCCACAAAGGGACGGTCTGACCTATTCTCAGTGAGTGTGTGGCGTGTCTTGGACGCAACTGTGTTACTGAGTGCTCCTGCTCTGTGTCTCTTAGTGAACGTGAGGAGCCGGCCGGACCAGATCGACGCCGATCTACTGCTGCGCTGAGACTGCTGTGCTGCTCTACAAGACGACCCGACACCCATACACAACGCTCGCTAATCCCGCAACAAAGGGACGGTCTGACCTATTCCTCAGTGAGTGTGGGGCGTGTCATAGACACAACTCGTTGCTGAGTGTGCCTGCTCTGTGTTTTTAAGTGACTCCGATCTACGCTGGAGTTGCCGACGGTCCCCGCCAGATTGCCGGATCCCTACCTGCTTGCCGTCCTCTGTCTGCCTGCTGCCTGCTTGTTGGCCTCCGCCCGCCTGTTACCTGTGGCCGTGTGGACGTTCTCCGCCTCGACCCCCGCCGCCATCGCGGCCGGGCCTGTTCATCTGCCCGCCGTTCCTCCAGCCTGCTGAGCTGGGGTCCATTGCCGGGGCGATACCCAGCTTGCCTACTATGCTCTGATAAGTACTCTTACCGTTCATATTATCCCAACTCACCGAAGGAACAGAGTGAACGATCTAAATGTGAGTTGGGACGGACATTTTAAATCTTTTTCTCTTTTCGTTGTTCGTTTATTTTCTCCTTCTGCTTAACGCTGCTAATGTAGCTCGTGCTCATTGTCGGTCACGTGACACTGTAATTCAATATCTATGGGATTGCCCGTCCTAAGATCGCCCCTCTGTTAATGCTGTGTCCAGTTTGCTGTGCTGTTTGAAGTGGTCTTTTGCAGTTGCCTGCCATAATATAACAGGGTGAAATAATATTCTTATGCAGTGTGTCTGCCGTAATATATTGGTGTGCAGTGGTATTCAGATGAAATGTCTGTCTTTGCAGTGGAGTGTGAAATGTTAATTCCTGTTGCTGGGAATCTGTGTGCTGTGCTGTGTGAGATCTGTTCATGACGCACGTCCTCGGAGGGCCTAAATCGACCAGGAAAGCTAACATAGATATTTGAAATTGCAAGTGCCTATGTGATTTGATAATTGACTGCGATAAATTTATTTTTGTATTTTATCTGTTGAATAAAACATTGTATATTTTTGTACCGTAACTCTATTGGTTGTTGTGATTCTTTGAAGTCCAGGAGATTTTATTGTTGCAACAGGCGACATTAACTCATTCACCGCCAATGACGTCTTTCACGTGTTATCAGAAATAGCCCTCCCCGCCAAGGACGTGTTTGACGTGTTTTTGTTTTTATTGGTGCAGCGCCTGCAGCAAACACTTGCCCAGCCTGTGACACAGACACAGGTCCCTGCCTTCAAAGGGTAGCCGACAGCACGCGATCAAACACATACCGCAGCTGTTGTTTTGAAATTGAGCAAGAGGAAAAGCAGAGAACGGGTAACGCTTCCTTGTGCAGACAGGAGAAACGCCATTGAAACGCCCTCGGCGCGCTGCACGAGCTGGAGTCGCCTTCCTCTGTGCCAGCCAGGAGAAAACGGGAGAAAGTAATCAAGAGATGTGTTTGATCATCGGAGGAATGAGGAAATGATCGATCAGTTTGCGAGGGCGGTGAGGACGTGTTGAATAGCCGAGGGGAAAACGGGAACGATCAAATAGCAGAGTTGATATGACAGGGAGACATGGACGAGGACGGGTGTACCAGAACAAATCAAAAATAAACACAGGAACAGCTAGGCAGCAGCGGGCAGAAGGCACTCACAGCAGCCCGCTGTCCTTCTCAAGAGCTCTTCAGTTGGTTCATGAAATCGCTGGGCTGCGTGCCCTCCAGTGTTGCTCCTGGCCAATCCCAGCGCCACAGGGCGTGGTTATTGCTTATCCTATGTTGGGTTAGAAATCTAAAAGGGGGATCGTGTGTGTGTGTGTGTGTGTGTGTGTGTGTGTGTGTGTGTGTGTCTGTCTGTCTGTCTGTCTGTCTGTCTGTCTGTCTGTCTGTCTGTCGGTGTGTCTGTCTGTCTGTCTGTCTGTCTGTCTGTCTGTCTGCACACTCACACCGAGTAAACTGTATTGTTGAATGTAAAAAAAAAGCACTTCATGTGTGTATATATATATATATATATATATATATATATTTTTTTTTTTTGTCATTTGTGTCCTAACGAATAATATTTACATGTCTGATGTCAATACAGTTCAAAATAAAAGAATTGAGAGTGAGTTATGCCTGAGATTGTGCCCTTTTACAAAAATGCTTTTTTCTCCCTTTTCTCTTCCCAGACAGGCTTTTTTGGTGAACATGGGGTGTATAAAAAGGGTTATAAGTAGAGTACAGAACATGCTAAAAGCTAACTTTCTTTTTGGGGGTGAAAGTAGACTTAGATCTTCATTTCGAGGTATTGGACATCACTGTAGTCCTAGTACAGAATTTACTGTGGGTCTTGAAAGATGACCAAACATTATGGAAATACTTGGCCTGTGCCAAAAATGCCAGTCAGATATTGGCAGTGAATGAGTTAAGTAGTTAGCAAATCCACGAGATTTGTTTTGTTTTTTAAGAGCATGCTGCAGGCTTCCTGGTGGGATGGGCGCTGGGCGGTCTCAGGGTGGGTTGACCTTGCGTCACCGTAAAGTCATTGCTGATTGGACAGGACTGTAGCCATCACTGGCATATGACTGGTCAAGTGAATGGTTCCCTCCCATAACCAGCCAGCGGGGGTGAAGCGTTCCAGACCCAGAGAGAGCTCTGCAGCATGCAGTAATGTAGTGTATCAGCGTAAGAACTCTCATGGGTCTGGCTTTGAGACTAGTTACAATGTAACTACATATGAACTACAGTGCAATTGCGGCAATTCAACCTCGGGATAATGGAGTCTGAATGAGACAGGCAGGACATATTTATTTTTTATATTAGGCTCAGGGTATTTTTTATTACACCTTTTTATTACACATTTTTTATTAAACATTAAAACAACATGTAGCCTTCATGAATAAACAAATTAAAGTGTAAAGGACATTGCTGCTTTGAAATGACATGTCCAA